>NW_024743433.1:0-58487 GCF_018991925.1 Homarus americanus | reverse complement strand
GCCCACCACCCTACTGACACACCCCACTCCCTGCTGGGATTAATACCCCACCACCCCTGCTGGACCACACCCCCACCCCTGCTGACCACCACCACCCCTTGGCTGGCACCCCCACCCTACTGACACACCCCCAACTTTGCTGACACACCTCACCAACCCTGCTGGGAGCTGGCCACCTCTACCGCCTGACACACCCCCACCCTGCCGGACACACCTCCCCACCCTGCTGACACACCCCAACCTGCTGGGACACACACCACCACCCCAAGCTGGACACACCCCACCCTACTGGACACACCCCACCTCTGCTGACACACAATTGCCCACCCCAAGCTGACACACCCCCACCCTGCTGACACACCACCACCCCACTGACACACCCCCACCCTTGCTGACACACTCCCCACCCCACCGACACACCCCACCTCGTTGCACTCCCACCCTGCTTGGCCACTCCACCACCCCGCTGTACCCCGCCACCCCACCTCCGCCACTCTGCTGACACACCACCACCCTGCTGGCCACCACCACCCCACCGGGACACACCCCACCCCCTGCTGACACACCCACCCTCACCCTGCCGGACACACCCACCCCACCACACACCACCCCACCCCCTGCTGTGTATATAATTTTACCTGTGCTGGGTTACTACCACCTTGCTGACACTACTCCTAATTTTCGAGACACTCCCACCCCAAGCCACTGCCACCCCCACCCCTGTCCACACCCCCACCCTTGCTGGTTTTACCACACCACCCCCTGTTGCTTGACCAGCCCCCTACCTGCTGACCAATACCCCACCACCCTGCTGGGACACACCCCCACCCCCTGTTGGACACACCCCCACCCTTCCACACACCACCACCCCTGCTGTGACACACCCCCACCCCTGCTGGACACCAGCACCCCACCCTGCTGGACCACCCACCCACCCCTGCCGGTACACACCACCACCCCTGCTGGGACACACCACCCCCTCGGGACACACCACCACCCACGCTGGGAGCACACCCCCACCCTGCTGACACACCCCCCACCCTGCTGTTGGCCATGCTGACACCCCCGCACCCCTGCCGGACCACACCCCACCCCGCTGTCCACACACCCCCTCCACTGCACAACCACCCCGCCACCCCACCCCCTGCCACTGGCCACGCCCTACCCCACCGGTACACACACCCCACCTCACCTCTGCTTGACACACCACCTCATCCCAAACTACAAGCCTCCCCACCCCTGCCGGTACCACACCCCACCCCTGCCGGGACCACCCCCTCACGACCCCACCCCTGCCGGGACCACACCCCGCCACCACCCTGCCACACCCCCCACCCCCTGCCACTACCACCCTCACACACACCCCCACCCTGGCCACCCCCACCCCTACCTGGGACACACCCCCACCCACTCTGGGACCACACCCCCACCCCACCGGGACCACCTACTGGGCACACCCCCACCCGGACGGCTACCACACCTCACCCTGCTGACTGGCCACCCCACCCCTGCCGTGACACACCACCACCCCTGCCGCTGACCACCCCCACCCACCGGGACACACCTCACCACCCCTGCTGGTACACACCCCACCTCACCCTGCATTGGCCACCCCTGACCCTGCTGTGACACACCCACCCTGCCGGGACCACACCTCACCACCCCTGTTGGACACACCACCACCCTGCTGGACCACACTCCCACCCTTGCTGGACCACCACCACCACCCCTACTGGACACACCTCACCCTACCGACACACCACCACCCCAGCTGACACCCCCACCCTGCTGACACCCCCCACCCTGCCACACCCCACCCTGTTGACACACCACCACCCCGCTGGACACACCCCCACCCTGTGACCCACCCCGTTGACACACCCCCACCCCTGCTGACACACACCACCACCCTCTGACACACCCCACCCTGTTGACACACCACCACCCTGTTGACACACCCCACCCTGTTGACCACACCACCACCTGCTTGACACACCCCTCACCCCTGTTGACACACCCCACCCTGCTGACACACCCCCACTGGCTGGACACACCACCACCCTGTTGACACACCCCCACCCTATTGACACACCACCACCCTGCTGACACACCCCACCCTGTTGAGCCACACCCCACCCTGTTGACACCCCCACCCTGCACACCACCCCCTGCCAGGGCCACACCACCACCCTGTTGACACACCCCACCCTGTTGGACACACCCCACCCTGGACACACCACCACCCTGCTTTAATACACACCTCACCACCCCCGCTGACACACCACCCCGCTTGACACACCCCACCCCAGTTGACACACACCACCACCCCGCTGACACACCACCACCCTGTTGGACACACCACCACCTGCTGACACACCCCACCCTGTTGCATGCCACCCACCCCTGCCGGGACACACCCCACCGTCTGTGACACACCCCACCCCTGCTGACACACCCCACCCTGTTGACACACCCCCACCCCTGCTGGACACACCCCCACCTCCTTTCTGGACACACCCCACCCTGCTGACCACCACCACCCCAGCTGACACACCACCACCTGCTGGACACCACCACCACCTGCCAGACACACCCCCACCCCCGCCGACACACCCCACCCCTGCTGACACACCCCACCCCCAGCTGACACACCCCCACCCCGCTGACACACCCCCACCCTGCTGACACACCACCACCCTGCTGGACACACCCCACCCCAAGCTGACACACCCCCACCCTGTTGACACCCACCACCCCAGGGACACACCCCCACCCTGCTGACACACCCTCACCCTGCACACTCACCCTTGTTACTACCCCACCTTGTTGTACACACCCACCACCCTGCTTGACACACCCCACCCTGCTGACACACCACCCCTGTTGACACACCCCCACCCCACTGACACACCCCACCCTGTTGACACACCCCACCCCAGCTGACACCACCACCCCAGCTGGACACACCACCACCCCGCCGACACACCCCACCCCTGCTGACACACCACCACCCTGCCGGGACACACCCCCACCCCTGCTGACACACCCCCACCCCTGCTGACAACCCACCACCCTGCTGACACACCCCACCCCGCCGACACACCACCACCCTGCTGACACACCCCCACCCCGCTGACACACCCCACCCTGCTGGACACACCCCCACCCTCTGACCACCCCCACCCCGCTGACACACCACACCCCTGTTGACACACCACCACCCCTGCTGACACACCACCACCCTGCTGGACACACCCCACCCCGCTGACACACACCCCTCCCTGAACACACACCACCCACCCCTCTCCCTGGACACACCCCACCCTGCTGACCACACCCCACCCCTGCCGACACACCCCACCCCCTGGGCCACTACCACCCCACCACCCCTGCCGGGACACACCACCCCTGGCCATTACTACCCACCCACCCTGCTGACACACCCCCACCCTGCCTGGACTACCACCCACCTCACCCCGCTGACACACCCACCCTGCTGGGACACACCCCCACCACCCCAAGCTGACACCACCCCCACCCTGCCAGCTGACACACCCACCACCCTGCTGGACACACCCCCACCCTGCTGACCACCCCACCCCTGCCGGGACACACCCCACCCCGCTGACACTACCCCACCCCTGCTGGGACACACCTCCCACCCTGCTGACCACACCTACCACCCTGCTGACCACACCCCCACCCTCCCTGCCGGGACACACCCCCACCCTGCTGACACACCACCTCACCCTGCTGCACACACCCCTACCCCTGCTGACCACACCCCCACCCCTGCTGACACACCCCACCCCTGCTGACACGCCACCCCCACCCTGCTGGACACACCACCACCCCCAGCTGACACACACCCCACCCTGCTGACACACCCCCACCCTGCTGACACACCCCACCCTGCTGGACACCACCCCACCCTGCTGACACACCCCCACCCTGGGACACACCACCCTGCCTGACCACCCCACCCCTGCTGGCCACACCACCACCCTACTGACTGCCACCCCCACCCCCTGCCTGGCCACCACCCAACCCTGCTGGCTGCCACACCCCACCCTGCTGACACACCCCACCCTGACAATACCCGCCACCACCCTGCTGACACACCCCCACCCTGCTGACACACCCCACCCTGCCGACACACACCACCACCCCTGCTGGACACACCACCACCCTGCTGACACACCCCACCCCAGCTGACACACCCCACCCCCAAGCTGACACCCCCACCCTGCTGACACACCCACCCCTGCTGACACACCACCACCCCTGCTGACACACCCCACCCTGCTGACACACCTCCCACCCCGCTGACACACCCACCACCCTGCTGACACACCCACCCCAGCTGACACACCCCCACCCCTGCCGACACACCCCACCCCTTCCGACACACCCCACCCCGCTGACACACCACCACCTAGCTGACACACCCCCACCCTGCTGACACACCCCCACCCTGCTGACACACCCCCACCCTGCTCGACCACCCTAACCCACCACCCTGCTGACACACCACCACCCTGCTGACACACCACCACCCTGCTGGACACACCACCACCCTGCTGACACACCACCACCCTGCTGACACACCCCACCCGCTGGACACACCACCACCCCTGCTGACACACCCCACCCCTGCTGACACACCCCCACCCCGCTGACACACCCACCCTGCTGACACACCCCACCCCCTGCTGACACACCCCCACCCTGCTGGACACACACCCCCACCCTGCTGACACTACCCCCACCCTGCTGGCACACCCCCACCCTTGCTGACACACCCCCACCCTGCTGACACACCCCACCCTGCTGGACCACACCCACCACCCTGCTGGACACACCACCCCCACCCTGCTGGACACACCCCACCCTGCTGGCCACCCCCACCCTGCTGACACACCCCACCCCTGCTGACACACCCCCACCCTGCTGACACACCACCACCCCTGCTGACACACCCCCACCCCTGCTGACACACCCCCACCCCGCCGACACACCCCCACCCCTGCTGACACACCCCCACCCCTGACACACCCCACCCCTGCTGACACACCCCACCCTGCTGACACACCCCCACCCTGCTGACACACCCCCACCCTGCTGACACACCCCACCCCCTGCTGACACACCCCACCCCTGCTGACCACACCCACCCCTGCCGGGACACACCCCACCCTGACACACCCCACCCCTGCCGCCACACACCCCCTGCACCCCTGCTGGCCACACCACCACCCCGCTGGACACACCCCCACCCCCTGGGCCGTGACCACTCCACCCCACACACCCTACCCCCGTCGGACCATCACCTCTGCCTTGGCGATCACACCCAACCTGCTGACACACCCCACCCTGCTGACCACCCCCACCCTGCTGGACCACACCACCACCCCTGCCTGGACACACCCCGCCTCACCCCTGCTTACCACACCCACCACCCCAGCTGACCACACCCTCACCACCCCAAGCCTGACCACACCCCCACCCTGCTGGACACCACCCTCACCCTGCCGCACCACACACCCTACCCCTGCTGACACACCCCTACCTTGCGACATACCTCCACCTTTCTGACACACCCCACCCTGCTGGGCACACACACCACCACCCCTGCTGGACACACCCCCACCCTGCTGGACACACACCCCACCCCTGCCGGGACACACCCCCACCCTGCCGGGACCACACCCCCACCTCCTGGCTGACTGCCACCCCCACCCCTGCTGGCCACACCCCCACCCTCCTGACACACCCCCACCCCTGTTTCACCTCCCTAATCTGACATACCCCCACCCTGCTGGACACACCTCCCCACCTTGCTTGACATTGGCCACCCACCCTGCTTGGCCACCCCCACCCCGCTGGACACACCACCACCCAGCTGGGACACACCCCACCCCTGCTGACAATACCCACTCACCCTGCTGGCAACACCCCACCCCTGCTGGGACACACCCCCACCCCTGCTGACACCACCCACCACCCCTGCTGGGACCACCACCACCTCACCCCTGCTGGACACACCCCACCCCACCCTGGGCTGGGACCACACTCACCACCCTGCTGGGACCACACCCCACCCTGCTGACACACCCACCACCCCCTGCCTGGACTACACCCCCACCCTGCTGACCACACCCCAACCTGCTGGCCACCCCCTACCCCTGCCACCACACCACCAACCTGCTGGCCACACCCCAACCCCATGCCTGACCAAACACCCCCACCCTCAGCCACACCACCACCCTGCTGGGACACACCACCACCCCTGCTGGGGCTACACCCACCTGCTGTGACACACCCCCACCCTGCTGGCACACCCCACCCCTTCTGACACACCCCCACCCTGCTGACACACCCCACCCCTGCTGGACAACCTCCCACCCTTCCTGACACACCCCCACCCCCTGCCTGGCCACACCACCTCACCCCCTGACACACCCCCACCCTCTGCCTGACACACCATCACCACCCCCTGGCCACACACCTCACCCTCACCCCCGCCACATACCCCCACCTCCTGGTTGGACATACCCACCACCCTGCTGACCACACCACCACCATGCTGGGACCACACTACCCCACCACCCTGCTGACACACCACCACCCTGCACGACACACCACCACCCCTGGCTGGACACACCTCACCACCCTGCTGACACCCCCACCCTCCTGACACACCTCACCACCTCTGTGACATACCTCACCACACACCACCACCCCTGCTGACACACCTCACCCTGCTGACACACCACCACCCTGCTGACACACCACCACCCCTGCTGACACACACCCCACCCCTGACACCACCACCCCGCTGACCACACCACCACCCCGCTGACACACCCCACCCTGCTGACACACCCCCACCCCTGCTGACACACCCCCACCCTGCTGACACACCACCACCCCTGCTGACACACCCACCCTGCTGACACACCCACCACCCTGCTGGACACACCCCACCCTGCTGACACACCACCACCCCTCTGACACACCCCCACCCTGTTGACACACCCCCACCCTGTTGACAAACCACCACCCTGCTGACACACCACCCTGCTGGACACACCCCACACACCCCCACCCACACACACTCCTGTTGACACACTCGCCACCACGCCCCTGCCACCTTGCTGCCTCACCCTGCTGGACACACCACCACCCCTGCTGACACACCCCACCCCGGACACCCCCACCCCGCTGACACACCCCCACCCCTGACACACACCACCACCCCTGCTGGACACACCACCACCCTGCTGACACACCCCACCCCGCTGACACACCCCCACCCCTGCTGACACCACCACCCCAGCTGACACACACCCCACCCCGCTGACACACCACCACCCCTGCTGACACACCCCACCCCGCTGGACACACCACCACCCTGCTGACACACCCACCACCCTGCTGACACACCCACCACCCCTGCTGACACACTCACCACCCTGTTGACACACCCCCACCCCTCTGGACACACCACCACCCTGCTGACACACCACCACCCCAAGCTGACACACTCCCACCCCCGCTGACACACCCCACCCCGCTGACCACACCCCACCCTGCCGGACACACCCCCACCCCTGCTGACACACCACCACCCTGCTGACACACCCCACCCCCAGCTGACACACCCCACCCCTGCTGACACACCCCACACCCCTGCTGACACACCCCCACCCTGCTGACACACCACCACCCTGCTACCACACCCCACCCTGCTGACACACCCTGCCCCAAGGACACACCACCACCCCTGCTGACACACACCCCACCCCTCTGACACACCACCCTGCTGACACACCACCACCTGTTGACACACCCCCACCCTGCTGACACACCCCACCCCCCTGCCGACACACACCCCACCCTGCTGACACACCCCACCCCTGCTGACACACCTCACCACCCTGCTGACACACCCACCACCCTGCTGACACCACCACCCCTGCTGACACACCACCACCCCTGCTGACACACCCCCACCCCGCTGGACACACACCCCACCACCCCTGCTGGACACACCCCACCCCTGCTGACACACCCCCACCCCTGCCGACACACCCCCACCCCAGCCACACACCCCACCCCAGCCATAATAACCCCACCCTGCTGACACACCACCACCCCTGCTGACACACCACCACCCCGCCGCTGACACACCCCACCCGCTGACACACACCACCACCCTGCTGACACACCACCCCTGCTGACACACCACCACCCCAGGACACACCACCACCCTGTTGACACACCCCCACCCTGCTGACACACCACCACCCTGCTGACACACCCCACCCCTGCTGACACACCACCACCAGCTGTGACACACCACCACCCCAGCTGACACACCACCACCCCCGCTGACACACCACCACCCTGTTGACACACCACCACCCTGCTGACACACCACCACCACCCTCGTTGACACACCACCACCCCAAGGACACACCCCCACCCTGCTGACACACACCACCACCCTGCTGACAAACCCACCACCCTGCTGACAACACCACCACCCTGCTGACACACCCCACCCTGCTGACACACCACCACCCTGACACACCACCACCCGCCTGGACACACCACCACCCTGCTGACACACCACCACCCTGCTGACACACCACCACCCCGCTGACATACACCACCACCCCTACTGACACACCCACCACCCCCGCCGACACACACCACCACCCCTGCTGGACACACCCCCACCCCTGCCACACACCCCCACCCTGCTGACACACACCCACCACCCTGCTATTCCACCCACCACCCTGCTGACACACCCCCACCCTGCTGACACACCCCACCACCCTGCTGACACACCCCCCACCCTGCTGACACACCCACCCCTGCTGACACACCCACCCTGCTGACACCACCACCCTGCTGACACACTCCCACCCTGCTACACACCCCACCCCTGCCACCCCACCCTGCTGCCACCACCCTGACACACCACCACCCTGCTGACACACCACCACCCCAGCTGGACACACCCCCACCCCAGATACACCCCACCCCTGCCGACACACCCCCCCCACCCCGCTGACACACCCCCACCCTGCTGACACACCACCACCCTGCTGACACACACCCCCACCCTACCGACACACCCCACCCCGTTGACACACCCCCACCCCAGCTGACACACCCCCACCCCTGCTGACACACCCCAACCCCTGCTGACACACCCCACCACCCTGTTGACACACCCCCACCCTGCTGACACACCACCACCCTGCTAGCCACCACCACCCCACGGACACACCCCACCCCGCTGACACACCCCCACCCTGCTGACACACCACACCACCCCAGCTGACACACCACACTCCCATGCTGACACACCCCCACCCCGCTGACACACCACCACCACCCCGCCGGACACACCACCACCCTGCCGACACACCACCACCCCGCCGACACACCACCACCCCACACCCAACCACCCCGCTGGGACACACCCACCACCCCTGCTGACACACACCACCACCCCGCTGACACACCACCCACCCCTGCCACACACCCCCACCCCTGCTGGACCACACCACCACCCCTGCTGGCCACACCCACCACCCCCTGCCACCACACCACCACCCCTGCTGACCACTCACCACCCTGCGATAAACCCCACCCTGCTGACCACACCACCACCCCTGCTGACCACACCCCCACCCCTGCTGGACACACCCCACCCTGCTGGACACACCCCAACCCCTGCTGGACACACCCCACCTCACCCTGCTACTGACCACCCACCACCCCTGCTGGACACACCCCCACCCTGCTGACACACCACCACCTCTGGACACCACCCTGCTGACACACCACAACCCTGCTGACACACCACCACTCCCAAGGACACACCACCACCCCTGCTGCTGACACACCCCCACCCTGCTGACACACCCCACCCCAAGCCGACACACCCACCACCCCGCTGACACACCACCACCCCAGCGGACACACCACCACCCCGCTGACACACCACCACCCCGCTGACACAACCTGCCACCACCACCCTGCTGACCACACCACCACCCCTGCCGGCCACTACCCACCACCCCTGGACACCACCCCTCACCCCCGCCTGACCACACCACCCCACCCCCTGCTGACACCACCACCTCACCGCCGACCACACCCCCACCCCGCCGACACACCCCCACCCTGCTGACACACACCCCCACCCTAGCTGACACACCCACCCACCCCTGCTGCACACCAACACCCCACCCCTGCTGACACACCCCCCACCCCTGCCACTACCACCCCACCACCCCTGCCGGACACACCCCACCCCTGCTGACCACACCACCTCACCCCATCCCTGGACACACCACCCCACCCTGCATGGGACACACCCCAACCCTAGCTGAGACCACTACCCCACCCTGACACCACCCGCCACCCCAACCTGGCTGCCACACCCCACCCCTGCCTGGACACACCCCACCCACCCCTGCCGGACACACCCCACCCCTGCTGACACACCCACCCACCCCTGCCGGACCACACCCCACCACCCCCTGCTGACACACCCCCCACCCACCCTGCTGACACACCCCACCCCCACTCTACTACACCCCACCCTGCTGACACACCCCACCCTGCCGACACACCCCCACCCCTGCTGGACACACCCCCACCCCTGCTGACACACCCCCACCCCGCTGACACACACCACCACCCCCTGCCGGACCACACCCCACCCACCCCGCCACCACTACCCCTCACCACCCCCTGCCTGACCACACCCCCACCCCCACCGACCACACCCTCACCCCACCCCGCCTGACCACACACCCACACCCCTGCTGACACCAACCCAACCCCTGCTGACCACACCCCCACCCTTGCCACACACCACCCACCCCTGCTGACACACCACCCACCCCTGCCTGGACCACACCACCCCCACCCCTGCTGGACACACCACCACCCCTGCTGACACACCACCACCCCTGCTGACACACCCCACCCTGCTGACACACCCCCACCCCTGACACACCACCACCCCTGCTCACTGACACACCCCACCCCACCCCTGCTGACACACCACCACCCCTGCTGACACACCCCACCACCCCGCTGACACAACCCCCACCCTGCTGGACCACCACCCACCCCACCCCTGCTGACCACACCCCCACCCCTGCCTGACCACACCCCACCCCACCCCTGCCGGACCACACCCCACCACCCCGCTGACACACCACCACCCCCTGCTGACACAACCCACCCCCTGCCGACCACACACCCCACCCGCCACCCCGCCGACACACCCACCCCACCCCACGCTGACACACACCCCACCACCCCCCGGACACACCCCACCAACCCTGCTGACACACCCCACCCCTGCTGACACACCCCACCCTGCTGACACACCACCACCCTGCTGACACACCACCACCCCACTGGACACACCCCCACCCCAGCTGACACACCACCACCCTGCTGGACACACCACCACCCCTGCTGACACACCCCCACCCTGCTGACACACCCCCCACCCTGCTGATAGCCACCACCACCCTGCTGACACACCCCCACCCTGCTGACACACCCCCACCCCAGCCTGGACACACCCCCACCCTGCTGACACACCCACCCTGTTGACCACTCACCACCCTGTTGCCACTCACCACCCTGCTGCACCCCCACCCTGCTCTGACCACCCCACCCTGCTGACACACCACCACCCCGCCGCCGGCCACACCCCCACCCCTTGCTGACCACACCACCACCCTGCATTGCCACCCCCACCCCTACTGACACACACCCCCACCCTGCTGACACACCCCCACCCTGCTGACACACCCCCACCCCTGCTGACACACCACCACCCCAGCTGACACACCCCACCCCCGCTGACACACCCCACCCCTGCTGACACACCCCACACCCCTGCTGACACACCCCCACCCTGCTGACACACCACCACCCTGCTACCACACCCCACCCTGCTGACACACCCTCCCCAGGACACACCACCACCCCTGCTGACACACACCCCACCCCTCTGACACACCACCCTGCTGACACACCACCACCTGCTGACACACCCCCACCCTGCTGACACACCCCACCCCCCTGCGACACACACCCCACCCAGCTGACACACCCACCCCTGCTGACACACCCACCACCCTGCTGACACACCCACCACCCTGCTGGACACCACCACCCCTGCTGACACACCACCACCCCTGCTGACACACCCCCACCCTGCTGACACACACCCCACCACCCCTGCTGACACACCCCACCCCTGCTGACACACCCCCACCCCTGCTGACACACCCCCACCCCAGCCACACACCCCACCCCAGCCACACCCCACCCTGCTGACACACCACCACCCCTGCTGACACACCACCACCCCGCGCTGACACACCCCACCCGCTGACACACACCACCACCCTGCTGACACACCACCCCTGCTGACACACCACCACCCCACTGACACACCACCACCCTGCTGACACACCCCCACCCTGCTGACACACCACCACCCTGCTGACACACCCCACCCCTGCTGACACACCACCACCCCTGACACACCACCACCCCAGCTGACACACCACCACCCCCAGCTGACACACCACCACCCTGTTGACACACCACCACCCTGCTGACACACCACCACCACCCTCCTGACACACCACCACCCCAGGACACACCCCCACCCTGCTGACACACACCACCACCCTGCTGACACACCCACCACCCTGCTGACACACCACCACCCTGCTGACACACCCCACCCTGCTGACACACCACCACCCTGACACACCACCACCCGCCGGACACACCACCACCCTGCTGACACACCACCACCCTGCTGACACACCACCACCCCGCTGACAACACCACCACCCCTACTGACACACCCACCACCCCCAGCCGACACCAACCACCACCCCTGCCTGGACACACCCCCACCCCTGCCACACACCCCCACCCCTGCTGACACACACCCACCACCCTGCTGATTGCCACCTCACCACCCTGCTGACACACCCCCACCCTGCTGACACACCCCACCACCCTGCTGACACACCCCCCACCCTGCTGGACACACCCCACCCCTGCTGACACACCCCACCCTGCTGGACACCACCACCCTGCTGACACACCCCACCCTGCTACACACCCACCCCTGCCACCCCCACCCTGCTGCCACCACCCTGACACACCACCACCCTGCTGACACACCACCACCCCAGCTGACACACCCCCACCCCAGTACCCCCACCCCTGCTGACACACCCCCCCACCCCGCTGACACACCCCCACCCTGCTGACACACCACCACCCTGCTGACACACACCCCCACCCTACTGACACACCCCACCCCGTTGACACACCCCCACCCCAGCTGACACACCCCCACCCCTGCTGACACACCCCACCCCTGCTGACACACCCACCACCCTGCTGACACACCCCCACCCTGCTGACACACCACCACCCTGCTGGCCACCACCACCCCACGGACACACCCCACCCCTGCTGACACACCCCCACCCTGCTGACACACCACCCACCCCACTGACACACCACACGCCCTGGACACACCCCCACCCCAGCTGACACACCACCACCACCCCGCCGACACACCACCACCCCGCCGACACACCACCACCCCGCTGACACCCCACCACCCCACACCCAACCACCCCGCTGACACACCCACCACCCCTGCTGACACACACCACCACCCCGCTGACCACACCACCCCACCCCTGCCACACACCCCCACCCCTGCTGACACACCACCACCCCTGCTGGCACACCCACCACCCCCTGCCACACACCACCACCCCTGCCCTGACCACCACCACCCCATAACCCCACCCTGCTGACACACCCACCACCCCTGCTGACACACCCCCACCCCTGCTGACACACCACCACTCCTGCTGACACACCCCACCCCTGCTGACACACCCCACCCACCCTGCTCTGGCCACCCACCACCCCTGCTGACACACCCCCACCCTGCTGCACACACCACCACCTCTGGACACCACCCTGCTGACACACCACAACCCTGCTGACACACCACCACTCCCACTGACACACCACCACCCCTCTGCTGACACACCCCCACCCTGCTGACACACCCCACCCCACTGACACACCACCACCCCACTGACACACCCCCACCCCACTGACACACCACCACCCCTGCTGACACACCCCACCACCCCACTGACACACCCCCACCCCACTGACACACCCCCACCCTGCTGACACACCCCACCCCTGCTGACACACCCCACCACTCTCACTGACACACCCCACCCCTGCTGACACACCACCCCACCCCACTGACACACCCCAACTTACTGACACACCCCCAACTCTGCTGACACACCACCCCACTGACACACCCCCACCCTGACACACCCCCACCCTGTTGACACACCACCACCCCACTGACACACCACCACCCTGTTGACACCAACCACCACCCTACTGACACACCCACCACCCTACTGACACACCCCCACCCCTGTTGACACACCCCACCCCACTGAGACACACCACCACTCCTGACACACCCCCACCCCACTGACACACACCACCACCCCCACTGACACACCCCCACCCCACTGACACAACCCACCCCACTGACACACCCCCACCCCACTGACCACCAACCTGCTCACAACCCCAACCTGCTGACACACCAACCCCACTGACACCACCCTACTGACACACCCCACCCCACTGACCACACCACCACCCACTGACACACCCCCACCCTGCTGACACACCTCAACCCACTGACACACACCCCACTGACACACACCCCACTGACACACCCCACCCCACTGACACACCACCACCCCACTGACACACCCACCACCCCACTGACACCCCCACCCCTGCTGACACACCCCAACCCCACTGACACACCCCACCCCACTGACACACCACCCCACCCCACTGACACACCCCACCACCCCACTGACACACCCCACCCCAACCCCACTGACACACCCCAACCCCACTGACAAACCCAACCCACTGACACACACACCACCCCACTGACACACCACCACCCCACTGACACACCCACCAACCCCACTGACACACCCCCACCCCACTGATAACACCACCAACTCTACTGACACACCCCACCCCACTGATACACCCCACCCTGCTGACACACCCCACCACCCTACTGACACACCCCACCCTGCTGACACACACACCACCACCTCTGCTGACACACCACCCCACTGACACACACCTCACTCCACCACTGACACTCCCTGCTGACACACCCCACCCCTGCTGACACACCACCACCTCTGCTGACACACCCCCACCCTGCTGACACACCACCACCACTGACACACCACCACCTCTGCTGACACACCCCACCCTTGCTGACACACCCCACCCTGTTGACACACCACCACCCTTGCTGACACACCACCACCCCTGCTGACACACCACCACCACCCCCACTGACACACCCCACCCCACTGACACACCCCCACCCCACTGACACACCCACCCCACTGACACACCCCCCACCCTGTTGACACACCACCACCCTACTGACACACCCCACCCTGTTGACACACCACCACCCCACTGACACACCCCCACCCTGCTGACACACCCCACCCACTGACACACCCCACCCTGCTGACACACACCACCACCTGTGACACACCACCCCAGCTGACACACCCCACCACCCCTGCTGACACACACCCACCACCCTACTGACCCCCCCACCCTGCTGACACACCCCCCACCCTCATGATGCACCACCACCCTGCTGACACACCCCCACCCTGCTGACACACCCCCCACCCTCTGACACACCACCACCTGCTGACACACCCCCACCCCTGCTGACACACCCCCACCCTGCTGACACACCACCACCTCTTTGACACACCCCCTGCTGACACACCACCACCCTGCTGAGACACCACCACCCTCTTTGACACACCCCACCTCTGACCACCCACCACCACCCCTGCTGTTGCACCACCACCCTGCTGACACACCCCACACTCTTTAGACACCCCACCCCTGTTGACACACCCCACCCTCTGACACACCCCACTCTGACACACCACCACCTGTTCACCCCCATCGCATACACACCCACCCCCACCCTGCTTGACACACTCCCACCCTGCTGACACACCACCCTCTTTGACACACCCACCACCTCTTTGACACACCACCACCCTGCTGACACACCACCACCCTGCTGACACACCACCACCTGCTGACACACACAACCCTGTTGACACACCACTAAACATTTTGCAATCATCCTCTTCTGTATGAAAAATCAAATTTCAACGTAAATCAGGTGAATAAACACCATGAGCTGAGAGGTGTGAAAGAGGTGAGGGAGTGAGAATGAAACAGTCTCGTCAAATATTACCTCACTGAGTTTAATACCTTTGTCGTGAGAAGCCAAACCTTTTTACGTCCTTGGGTTTACTTACTCTACATTTAGAACCCAACTAGTGAAATCTGAGCGAACCAAACGCCAAAATGAAGTGAGCGTTGTTACCACTCCGCCGCTGCACCCTTATCCTAGCAGCTCGCCTCATCACCAGCCATCTGTTCTCCTAATGTTATTTTCATCATAAAATATATGAATTATGAACAAGATAAAATGTATAACTCCCAACGACTTCATCTTTACATTGTACAATATATCGTAGTAAGAGAACTTCCCCAAGTGCATAATGAAGCGCTGTATACATAGTTTGTACACCTTAGGCTACAGTCTGGACCAGTATAGGACGATGGTTCAGCCCTTTCACCCTCCCACACGGTAAATACGGATAACTCAGGGTGGAACAAGAAGCCGTGTTCTGTTGTTTCTAAATTCCTATAAACTTAATGTTGACGTGAAACTTTTCTGGTCGGTAAAGCTTACATTACGATACATCACTACCAAATATATCCGGTCATATTTTGTCTGGTCAGTAAATATTGCAGTATTATTTATCACAACTTGTTACGACCCTTGGGCCTCTTAAGGGTGTAACAATATCACAAATTCACAAATTACACTTTGTACTATAGGTCCAGGAATAGATCCCACCAAATCATCACCTCATTACTATGGGGTATATTGAAATACATGCAGTAGTTTAATAACAGAATATATTAACAAATAATGAATAAAATAAATATATCACTATGTACAAAAATAAATACAAGTTAAATCTGATCAAATAAATGACTCAACCGAGTGACAAAATAATGAACACAAAAGTAAAGACATCAACCTAGAGAAGTCGACTTGTGAAAGAGACCTAGGGGTACTTGTAAGCCCGGACCTACGGCCTAGAAAACAGTGCGTTAATGTTCGAAATAAGGCAAACAGAGAATTGGGTTTTATATCTAGAAGTGTAAGTAACAAGAGTGCAGAGGTCTTATTGCAACTATATCTTTGCGCTAGTTAGGCCGCACCTCGATTATGCGGTTCAGTTCTGGTGCTCCCTTTATTATAGAATGGATATCAATTCACTAGAGTCGGTGCAGCGAAGAATGACGAAAATGATGCCGGGACTTAGAAACCTTCCATATCAGGATAGGTTAAAGAAACTTAACTTGCATTCCTAGAAAGACGAAGAGTGCGGGAGATATGATAGAAGTGGAGTTCACCCAGGGACGTTCTTGTCTCACAAATTTGCTTAGCTTTTTTCTCAGAAGTATATGAAGCGGTAGATAATGATAAGTCATATGATATAATTTATTTAGATTTCAGTAAAGCATTCGATAGAGTCCCTCATGGAGAGATTGATAAGAAGGTAGCAACATGGAATAGGTGGATCAGTATTAAAATGGATTAGGTCATGGTTAACTGGTAGGAAACAAAGAGTCAGCATAAATGGATTAAAGTCAGACTGGGGTGCGGTCAAAAGGAGTTCCCCAGGGATCTGTATTAGGCCCTCTGCTGTTTGTTATATTCATTAATGATCTTGATTTAGGATAACTAGTAGGATTAGTAAATTTGCAGATGATACCAAAATGGGGAGAGTGATAAATTCAGACAGTGACTTTGAACACCTTCAAAGAGATCTAGATACCTTACATGAGTGGTCAGTAGACTGGCAAATGAATATTAATACTGATAAATGCAAGGTACTACAGATAGGAAGACGAATACAAACGTTAAGTATAAACTAGGTAACACGGAAATAGAAAACTCAGTTTGTAAAGATCTAGGTGTATTTGTTCGAACGACTTAAACCTAAAAACAAAAGCGTTCGCAACAAGGCAAGCAAACAGGATTCTTGGGTTCATATCTAGGTCTGTGAGTAACAGAACTGCTGACGTTATCTTGAAACTTTACCTAGCATTAGTGAGGCCACACATGGATTATGCGGTTCAGTTCTGGTGTCCTTATTATAGAATGGACATAGATTCTTTGGAGAGAGTACAAAGAAGAATGACAAAATGATCCATAATATTAGAAACCTTCCATATGAAGAAAGACTGAAAAGCTTAGGCTTACACTCATTAGAGAGGCGTAGAGTTAGGGGAGATATGATAGAGGTGTACAAGTGGGTAAGTGGATTAACAAGGGTAAAATGGAAGATGTTCTGAAGCTCAGTAATAACGAAATAACTAGAACAAATGGCTTTAAATTAGATAACCGATTCAGAGAGGATATAGGCAAGCACTGGTTTGGTAATAGAGTTTATGGTGGAATAGGCTACCGAGTGCTATAGTAGGATCGGGGACGCTAGAGGTCCAAGACGAAGATGGATAGGCACATGGAAGTGCTGGGAGGGTGTGAAGGGATCTGCCCTGCATGGGGCCAGTCGGCCTCCTGCAGTATCCCACTTTCTTATGTTCTTATGTTCTAAGTGGGTGAAAGGAATCAATAAAGGATATAGATAAAGTTCCTATAATATCCGAGCAGGATAGGACTCGGAGCAACGGATTCAAGTTGGATAAGTTTAGGTTTAGGAGGAGATAGGAAGAAACTGGTTCACAAATAGGGTGGTGGACGAGTGGAACAAGCTTAGCAACTTTGTAGTTAGTGCGGGAACTCTGGAAAGTTTCAAAAGGAGGCTAGATAGATTCATGGATGATAGAGAGTGGTAGTAACTCTCGACAGGAGCTGCCATGCACAGGCCAACCGGCCTATTGCAGACTCCTTATTTTCTTATGTTCTTATGAACAACGTGGTCTATCCACCACACGAAACCTCATAAATAAGTAAGTTATTTTCCGTGGAACTCCAAAATATGATTTACAATAATCTTTCACAAATAATACTTTACAGGGTGTTATAAAAGTCGAGCAAGGTTTACACGTTATACCACTAGAAACATACTGTACAATAAGAAAGGAGATACTCTGTACTTAACTTAACACTGCCGGGCCCATACTAAAGTAAACAAAGCGAGCGGACGCGGGCAGAAATGACGTCACAAACAAAAGACGTTCACGTTGTGAATCCACAACCAACGATGGAACGCTCACTCGTAACACAACTAAATTCAGTAAAAGTTCCTATATAGTGTTAAGTCTTTAATGTACACTGATGAAGCCTCAGTCATATAACACCTAAATAAATTATTCAGAAAATGTATAATATTTCACTACGAACATAGACCAGTAATGTTCTCCATCTGTCAACTCTTCCTCACATTAATAATATTTAACAGGCCTCACCATTACCTCAAGGCTGAGTACCAACAGGACACATTACTATCAAAGGCTAGTGTAACAGAACAATGCCTCAAGGCTGAAAGAATTACTTAACAGAACACATTACCTCCAAGGCTGAGTACTTAACAGGATTTGATACCTCAGGCTGAGTACTTAACAGACACATTACCTCAGGCTGAGTACTTAACAAGACATTACCTCAAGGCTGAGTGTAACAGAACACATTACCTCAAGGCTGAGTGTAACAGAACACATTACCTCAAGGCTGAGTGTAACAGGACACGTGCCTCAAGGCTGGTGTAACAGAACCACATTACCTCAAGGCTGGTACTTAACAGAACCCACACATTACCTCAAGGGACTGAGTGCCCAACAGGAACACAGTACCTCCAAGGCTGAGTGCTTAACAGGACACATTACCTCAAGGCTAGTGCTTAACAGGACAAATTACCTCAGGCTGAGTGCTTAACAGAACCTGTTATCAAGGCTGGTACTTAACAGAACACATTACCTCAAGGCTAAAGGTAGCAACAGAACACATTACCTCAAGGCTAGTGCTTAACAGAACACATTACCTCCAAGGCTGAGTGTAACAGGACACATTACCTCAGGAGCTGAGTGTAACAGGACACGTGCCTCCAAGGCTGAGTGCCAACAGGACCCACATTACCCCTTGAGGCTGAGTGCTTAACAGAGACACATTACCTCCCAGGCTGAGTGCTTAACCAGGACACATTACCTCAAGATACTGGTGCCAACAAGAACACATTACCTCAAGGCTAGTGCTTAGCGAGACACATTACCTCAAGGCTGAGTGCTTAACAGAGACACATTACCTCAAGGCTGAGTGTAACAGAACATACATTACCTCAAGGCTGGTGTAACAGAGCACATTACCTCAAGGAGAGTGCTTAACAGGACACATTACCTCAGGCTGAGTGCTTAACAGGACCTTTACCTCCAAGGCTGAGTGTAACAGAACACATTACCTCAAGGCTGAGTGCTTAACAGGACACATTACCTCAAGGCTGAGTGGCCAACAGACACATTACCTCAGGCTAGTGTAACAGAACACATTACCTCAAGGCTGAGTGCCAACAGAACATTACCTCAAGGCTGAGTGCTTAACAAGTGCATTACCTCAAGGCTAATTCTTAACAGGACACATTACCTCAAGGCTGAGTGTAACAGAGACACATTACCTCCAAGGCTGGTGCTTAACAGGACACATTACACTCAAGACTGAGTGCTTAACAGGACACATTACCTCAAGGCTAGTGCTTAACGGGATACATTACCCTCAAGGCTGAGTGTAACAGAACCACGATACCTCAAGGCTAGTGCTTAACAGAGACACATTACCTCAGGCTGGTACTTAACAGGACACATTACCTCAAGGCTGAGTGCCAACAGAACACATTACCTCAAGGCTGAGTGTAACAGAACATACATTACCTCAAGGCTGAGTGTAACAGAACACATTACCTCAGGCTGAGTGCTTAACAGAACACATTACCTCAAGGCTAGTGCCAACAGGACACATACCTCAGGCTGAGTACTTAACCCAGGACACATTACCTCCAAGACTGTAGTGCTTAACAGACACATTACCTCAAGGCTGGTGTAACAGGACACACATTACGCAAGGCTAGTGCCAACAGGACATGCCTCAAGGCTGAGTACTTAACAGAACACATTACCTCAGGGCTAGTGCTTAACAGAACACATTACCTCAAGGCTGGTGCCCAACAGAGACACTTGTTACCTCAAGGCTGAGTGTAACAGGACACATTACCTCAAGGCTGAGTGCTTAACAGGAACACATTACCTCAAGGCTAGTGTAACAGAACACATTACCTCAGGCTGAGTGCTTAACAGAACACATTACCTCAAGGCTGGTGCTTAACAGGACACGTGCCTCAAGGCGGCTGAGTGCCAACAGAACACATTACCTCAAGGCTGAGTACTTAACAGGACCTTTTTGATACCTCCAAGGCTGAGTGCTTAACAGAGACACATTACCTCAAGGCTAGTGTAACACACATTACCTCAAGGCTGGTGTAAACAGAACCACATTACCTCAAGGGCTAGTGCTTAACAGAACCACATTACCTCAAGACTGGAGTACATAACAGAACACACATTACCTCAAGGCTGAGTGTAACAGAACACATTGCAAGGCTGAGTACTTAACGCGAGACACATTACACCTCCAAGGCTGGTGCCAACAGAACATTACCTCAAGGAGCTGAGTGTAACAGAACACAATGCCTCAAGGCTGGTGCCAACAGAACACATTACCTCAAGGCTGAGTGTAACAGAACACACATTACCTCAAGGCTAGTGTAACAAGAACGCATTACCTCAGGCTAATTGCTTAACAGGACACATTACCTCAAGGCTGGTGCTTAACAGACACATTACCTCCAAGGCTGGTGCTTAACAGAACACATTACCTCAAGGCTGGTGCTTAACAGAGACACATTACCTCCAAGGCAGGTACTTAACAGGACACATTACCTCAAGGCTGGAGTAGCAACAGGTGCGTGCCTCAAGGCTGAGTGTAACAGAACACGTGCCTCTGGGGCTGGTGCCAACAGAACACATTACCTCAAGGCTGGTACTTAACAGACACATTACCTCCAAGGCTGGAGTACTTAACAGAACACATTACCTCAAGGCTGAGTGCTTATGAGAACACGTGCCTCAAGGCTGGTGCCAACAAGAACACATTACCTCAAGGCTGAGTGCTTAACAGGACACATTACCTCCAGCTGAGTGTAACAAACGCATTACCTCCAAGGCTAGTGTAACAGAACACATTACCTCAAGGCTGAGTGTAACAGGACACAGTGCCTCAGGCTGAGTGTAACAGAACACATTACCTCCAAGGCTAGTACATAACATTTTATTACCTCAAGGCTGAGTGCTTAACAGACACATTACCTCAAGGCTGGTACTTAACAGAACACACACATTACCTGGTACAATTACTTAACAGAACTAACATTACCTCAAGGCTGAGTACTTAACAGAACACATTACCTCAAGGCCCAGTGCCCAACAGAGCACATTACCTCAAGGCTGGTACTTAACAGAACACATTACCTCAAGGGCTGGGCGCCAACAAGACATTACCTCAGGCTGAGTGGCAACAGGACACATTACCTCCAAGGCTAGTGCTTAACAGAACATACATTACCTCAAGGCTGAGTACTTAACAAGACACATTACCTCAAAGGCTGAGTGCTTAACAGAACACACATTACCTCAAGGCTGAAATTTTATAACAGAACATTACCTCAAGGCTAGTGTAACAGAACCTTACATTACTATCAAACAGTGCTTAACAGAACACATTACCTCAAGGCTGGTATATGAGACACATTACCTCAAGGCTGAGTGTAACAGAACCTGACTACTATGGGCTGTGCTTAACAGAACACATGCCTCAGGCTGAGTGCCCAACAGAACACATTACCTCAAGGCTGAGTGCTTAACAGGGTACGTACCTCAAGGCTGAGTGTAACAGTCTCAAGGCTGAGTACTTAACAGAACACATTACCTCAAGGCTGAGTGTAACAGAACACATTACCTCCAAGGCTAGTGCCAACAGAACACATTACCTCAAGGCTGGTGCTTAACAGGACACACCTCAAGGCTGAGTGCTTAACAGGACCCCTCAAGGCTGAGGCCTTAACAGAACACATTACCTCCCAAAGGCTGAGGTGTAACAGAACACATTACATAGATGAGTGCTTAACAAGACACATTACCTCAAGAATGGTGCCCAACAGAACACATTACCTCAGGCTGGAGTGTAACAGGACACACATGCCTCAGGCAGGTGTGACAGAGACACGCCTCCAAGGCTGGTGTAACAGAACACATTGCCTCCAAGGGGCTGGTGTAACAGAGACACATTACCTCAAGGCTGAGTGTAACAGAACACATTACCTCAGTGCAGTACTTAACAGAACACATTACCTCAAGGCCGATGTAACAAGGGTACGTACCTCCAAGGCTGAGTACTTAACAGAACGCATTACCTCAGGCTGAGTACTTAACAGACACATTACCTCAAGGCTGGTGCTTTGCAAGACCTGATGCCTCAAGGCTGAGTGCTTAACAAGGTGCATTACCTCAGGCTGGTGTAACACATTACCTCCAAGGCTAGTGTAACAGGACACATTACACCAAGGCTGGTGTGTGAACATTACCTCAAGGCTGGTGCTTAACAGGACCCCACATTACCTCAGGCTGAGTGCTTAACAGAACACATTACCTCAGGCTGGTGCTGTGGAACACATTACCTCAAGGCTGGAGTACTTAACAGAACCCATTACCTCAAGGCTGGTGTAACAGGACCACATTACCTCAAGGCTGGTGTAACAGGACACATTACCTCAGGCTAGTGCTTAACAGAACACATTACCTCAGGGCTAGTGCTTAACAGAACACATTACCTCAAGGCTAGTGCTTAACAGAACACATTACCTCAAGGCTGAGTACTTAACAGAACACATTACCTCAAGGCTGAGTGCTTAACAGAACCATTACCTCAAGGCTGAGTGCTTAACAGAACACATTACCTCAGGCTGAGTACTTAACAGAACACATTACCTCAAGGCTGAGTGCTTAACAGGACACATTACCTCAGGCTGGTGTAACAGAACACATTACCTCAAGGCTGAGTGTAACAGGACACATTACCTCCAGGCTGAGGTTTGCACTTCGGCCCACTTACAGGACACATTACCTCAAGGCTGAGGTTTACACTTATTTGGGGGAGTCACTTGAAGGGAACCCTGTCATTATCTCCTGATTATTTCTCACTGTAAATCCTGATTATTTCTGGATCCTACATTTATTGTGACTGAGTGTCTCAAGAAAACAAACTTATATCCGAGGGACTAACGATATATGCAGCCGTCGCCTCTGACTCCAAACATAAGTCCGGCGAGAACTAAACTATTTGTCCCCGCGTTTGGGCAATACTGTATGATAACAAGGGTTGTGTTGTGTTAGCTGGGGAGGTGGGGAGGCTGGGGAGGTGGGGGGCTGGGGAGCTGGGGGCTGGGGTGGTGGGGGAGGCTGGGGAGGGGGAGTTGGAGAGGTGGAAGGTGGGAGAGGAAGGGAAAAGGGGAAAGGAAGGTGGGGAAGGGGGAAGTTGGGGAGGAGGTGGAAGTTAGGATGATGGGGGCTGTGGAAGTGGTAAGCTGGAGAAAGGGGGGGGATAGGAAGGGAAGATAGGGAAGGAGGGAAAGATAGGAAGGTTAGGTTAGGTGTAGTAGAGTAGCACTTCATCAGGCACATGTGAGTATAGTTTAGCAGCCGGACACACACACACACACACACACACACACACACACACACACACACACACACACACACACACACACACACACACACACACACACACACACACACACACACACACACACACACACACACACACCTTCCGGGTAACACAGTGGTAACAGAGAGATGATCAACGGGCTGCCGGGCTCTAGCAATTTCTTATACCGAAATTGGAAACTTGTGGTGATTGATGCTGGGCTAAAGTTCTCCCAAGTACCGTCCACTCTGAGCTGTCAACACTCTCATGGTTGGCATTCGTCTTCAATCAGGTCAACCTCCATCCAGCAGAAGCCGTGGCACCGTTCATCACGAGGTGTAAAAGTGATATCAATCTAAATGGCTAAACATAACTTGTAAGTGAGAAAATTAAGAAAAAAAAATGAAAAAGAGAAAAATGAAAAAGGAAAATGAAAAGAAAATGACAAAGGAAAAAATAAATAAATGAAAATGAAAAACAAATAAATAAAAAATAATACAGAAAAAAATACAAAAATTCTCAAATGATATGAATTTATTTGAACCTTTCACAATGTTGCCTTAAAGAACGATGGTTTAACCAGGTCGCTGAATTACCTACTTTATAACAACATCAACGGCGTCCTGTTTTGTAGACCCGAGCAACTGACACACAACAGTGAGTCCCACATCAACACTGCTGCAGAATTACGACTGACATGATCCATTCGTCAGCTGCGTCAGGTAGATCTTTGAATGCTTATCCTGACTGACTGACATAACCCTTTCCCTTGCCTGGAGACCGAATCCAGGAAAAAAGTCATAGGAAAAAAGACAAAGCTTAGGTTAGGTGATCGTAGTACAGGGATTAAGTTATCGTAGTCAAGAGAGAGAGAGAGAGCCAATTCATGATAAGATTTGATTCCTTAATATCGTTCCAAAAGTTAACTCACAAGAGATCGACAGAGGCTGACTGACGTGAGCACAGCTAAAGCCTCGTTCACCCCACACACCGACACTCTTACCTAGCAACTGGGAATGGGTAGTACACATTACTCTAGAACAGGAATGGGTAGTACACTTTACTCTAGAACAGGAATGGGTAGTACACTTTACTCTAGAACAGGAATGGGTAGTACACATTACTCTAGAACAGGAATGGGTAGTACACTTTACTCTAGAACAGGAATGGGTAGTACACTTTACTCTAGAACAGGAATGGGTAGTACACATTACTCTAGAACAGGAATGGGTAGTACACTTACTCTAGAACAGGAATGGGTAGTACACTTACTCTCTAGAACAGGAATGGGTAGTACATTTACTCTAGAACAGGAATGGGTAGTACACTTTTACTCTAGAACAGGAATGGGTAGTACACATTACTCTAGAACAGGAATGGGTAGTACACTTTGCTCTAGAACAGGAATGGGTAGTATTCCTACCTAGAACAGGAATGGGTAGTACACTTTACTCTAGAACAGGAATGGGTAGTACTCTAGAACAGGAATGGGGTACACTTTGCTTAGAACAGGAATGGGTAGTACACATTACTCTAAACAGGAATGGGTAGTACTACATTAGAACAGGAATGTGTGTAGAATTCCAAGACCTGAGCCAGAGGACGAGAATCACCAGTCGTTTCAGGAGATCTTTTACGATAGTGATGTTGAAGAATTGTTTAGTGTTGGGGGGTGACATATAGTGTGTAGGGGGAGAGAGACATATAGTGTAGGGGAGAGAGAGATATAGTGTAGGGGAGAGAGACATATAGGGGAGAGAGAGACATATAGTGTAGGGGAGAGAGCATATAGTGTAGGGGAGAGAGACATATAGTGTGTAGAGAGACATATAGTGTGTAGGGAGAGACATATAGTGTGTAGGGGGAGAGAGACAAGTGTGTGAAAAGTGTGTAAAAATAGTGTGTGGGAGAGAGACATATAGTGTGTGGGAATTAGTGTGTAGAAACATTGGTGTAAACAGTGTGTGGGGGAATGTTGTGGAATATGTGGTGGGGTGGAATATGTGTGGGAGAGAGAACATATAGTGTGTGTGTGGGTGCGTGTGTAATGTGTTGTGGAGGAAAATGTGTAGGAGAGAGACATATAGTGTGTAGGGAGAGACATATAGTGTGTGAGAGAAGATATAGTGTGTAGGTGTGTAGACATATAGTGTGTGTGTGGGGAGAGACATATAGTGTGTGGGGAGAGAGACATAAGTGTGTAGGGGAGAGAGCATAGTGTGTGAGAGAGACATATAGTGTGTAGGGGAGAGAGACATATAGTGTGTAGGGGGAGAGAGACATATAGTGTGTAGGGGAGAGACATAGTGTGTAGGGGGAGAGAGACATATAGTGTGTAGAGAGAGACATATAGTGTGTAGGGGAGAGAGACATATAGTGTGTGGGGGAGAGAGACATATAGTGTGTGGGGGAGAGAGACATATTGTGTGGTGGGGAGAGACATATAGTGTGGGGAGAAGACAAGAGAAGGGGGGAGAGAGACATATAGTGTGTGGGGGAGAGACATATAGTGTGTGGGGAAGAGAGACATATAGTGTGTGGGGGAGAGAGACATATAGTGTGTAGGGGAGACATATGTGTGGGGAGAGAGACATATAGTGTAGGGGGAGAGAGACATAGTGTGTGGGGGAGAGAGACATATAGTGTGTGTAGGGAGAGAGACATAGGGGAGAGAGACATATAGTGTAGGGGGAGAGACATATAGTGTGTGGGGGGGAGGAGACATATAGTGTGTGGGGGAGAGACATAGTGTGTAGGGGAGAGAGACATATGGTGTGTGGGGGGAGAGAGACATATAGTGTGTGGGGGAGAGAGACATATAGTGTGTAGAGAGACATATAGTGTGTAGGGGAGAGAGACATATAGTGTGTGTAGGGGGAGAGAGACATATAGTGTGGGGAGAGAGACATATAGTGTGTAGGGGAGAGACATAGTGTGTGGGGGAGAGACATATAGTGTGTGGGGGAGAGAGACATAGTGTAGGGGAAGAGAGACATATAGTGTGTGGGGGAGAGAGACATAGTGTGTAGGGGAGAGACATAGTGTGTAGGGGAGAGAGACATATAGTGTGGGGGAGAGAGACATATAGTGTGTAGGGGAGAGACACATAGTGTGTGGGGGGAGAGACACATATAGTGTGTGGGGGAGAGAGACATAGGTGTAGGGGAGAGAGACATATAGGGGAGAGAGACATTGTGTGTGGGGGAGAGAGACATATAGTGTGTAGGGGGAGAGAGACATATAGTGTGTAGGGGGAGAGAGACATATAGTGTGTAGGGGGGGAGAGAGACATGTGTGTAGGGGAGAGAGACATATAGTGTGTAGGGGAGAGAGACATATAGTGTGGGGGAGAGAGACATATATGTGTAGAAGAGAATATAGTGTGTGGGGGAGAGAGACATATAGTGTGTGGGGGAGAGAGACATATGGTGTGTAGGGGAGAGAGACATATAGTGTGTAGGGGGAGAGAGACATATAGTGGGGAGAGAGACAGTGTGTAGGGGGGAGAGAGACATATAGTGTGTAGGGGAGAGAGACATATAGTGTGTAGGGGAGAGACATATAGTGTGTAGGGGAGAGAGACATATAGTGTAGAGAGAGACATATAGTGTGTAGGGGAGAGAGACATATAGTGTGTAGGGAGAGACATATAGTGTGTAGGGGGAGAGAGATATAGGTGTAGAGAGAGCATATAGTGTAGGGGAGAGAGACATATAGTGTGTAGGGAGGAGGCATATAGTGTGTAGGGGAGAGAGACATATAGTGTGTAGGGGAGAGGAGAGACAGTGTGTAGGGGGAGAGACATATAGTGTAGGGGGAGAGACATATAGTGTGTAGAGGAGACATATAGTGTAGAGAGACATAGTGTAGAGACACATAGATGATATAATAGTAGGGGAGAGACACACAGTGTGTAGAGAGACATATGGTGTAGGAGAGACACAGTGTGTAGGGGAGAGAGACATATAGTGTGTAGGGGAGAGAGACATATAGTGTGTTGGGGGAGAGAGACAATATGTAGGGGGAGAGAGACATAGGTGTAGGGGAGAGAGACATATAGTGTGTGGGGGAGAGACATATAGTGGGGGGAGAGAGACATATAGTGTGTGGGGGGAGAGAGACATATAGTGAGAGAGGCATATAGTGTGTAGGGGAGAGAGACATATAGTGTGTAGGGGGAGAGAGACATAGTGTGTAGGGGAGAGAGACATATAGTGTGTAGGGGGAGAGAGGCATATAGTGTGAGCTGGATATGGTGATGGTGTTGGGAAGGATGGTGACGAGAGTACTCAGGTAAGATGCACTCTCATTTCTCGGGATAAGACTGAGTTTCTGAGGTGTTCGATATGTGGTGTCTGTGTTATGAGGTGATTCGTGGTTGTGTCGGAGGCTGGTGGAAGGCGGCAGAGATGTGGGATGGTGTTATAAAGTATGAGTTTAGTTTACGTGCAGTTTGATGCTACTACTACAGATAATAATAGTAATAATAATAATAATAATAATAAAAATAATAATAATAATGGTAAAGTGATAATAATAATAAAGTGATAATAATAATGATAATACTAATACATTGATAATAATAATAATTATAACATATTAGGACTCTACCTGGTCTAATTTAAGACTTAACCTAGCCTCCCCTTACCCTAACCTAACCCAAACAAAATATATCTTTAACGCCACTTATATCCACTCTAAGAGAATCTAATCTAAGCTCACCTTAGGTGAAATTTAATGTGGACAATTGTAAAGTACTTACTCCTTTAGATGTAAACAGAGAAGCCAGATATCAGGTGAACAACGATGTTATAGAGAAATTTGTCTGTGAGAAATATTTAGGAGTAATGATAAGTAGGAATTTTAAACCAAGACAACAATGTGTACTTGCTCGAAACAAGGCTAACAAAGTACTTGGGTTCATACAAGGAGTGTTAGTTACAAGACTAAGAGGTCATCCTAACACTATATCTTGTGCTTGTGAGACCTCACTTGGATGACGCGGCTCAGTTCTGGTCACCGTACTGCAGAATGACAAGACTGATCCCGGGCATAGGGAACCTTGAGTACAGAGACAGGTTAGAGCATCTAATCTACACTCAGAGAGACGAGTGAGGGCGATATGGCGATAGAGGTGTATAAATGGAGGTCGGGCAAACAAAGGCGATATAACAAGGTACTCAAACTATCCAACCAGGAGCGAAACCATAGCAATGGTTTTAAATTAGACAAATTCAGATTTAGGCGCGAGATAGGTAAACATTGGTTTGGAAACGAGTAGTGGATGAGTGGAACGTTACCAAACATCATCATTAACTCTAATACGCTGGACAGCTTCAAACACTGTAGGTTGGGTGGATATGGAGTGATAGGGGTTGGGTGTAAACGGGACTGCCCAGTATGGACCCACTGCAGTGTCCTCCATCCATATTTTCTTACCCAAACTTACCCCTAACTTAACCTAACTTAACCTAATCTAACCTAATGTATTGGTAATTCACCCAGGTTCACGGTTTTAGTATAAATATTCAAACTTGGGTTCGACTTTCCCCTCATTGCACCGCACACAGATAAGAGCTCGACGTGTGTCTGGTAGCTGAAAACACCGAGAATTCCATTACTCACGGGTGAAAGATTGGGGCGGGCCTCCTGAAGATGTCTCCTGACGGGTGATATTGATAACGTCCTTTCTCTCTTTCTCTTTTATTTCCCATATTTATTTTCTATTCCCTTTTGCTTCTTCGTTTATTTTACTGTCTTCTTTTTCTCTTCTCTCTGTCTCCCTCCTTCATTTTCTTTCTCTGCCTGCTTCTGGCCTCCACCTCTCTCCCTCACTCTTCTCTTCTCCCAGGGCTCTCTGTGTCTCTTCTTGTCTCTTCTCTGTCCCTCTCTTTCTCACACTTCTCTCTCTCAATCTCTCTCTCTCTCTCCTCTTCATTATAACACACCCTACAGTAGGCCGGGTCAGGGCAGGTGAACTCTCTCACCCCAAAACAACTCGACTCTCCCCAATATTTCCCCGGGCCTTCACCTGCCCCGGAGCCTTCACCTGCCCCAGGCTTTCTGCCCCGGGCGTTCACCTGCCCCCAGGCCTTCACCTGCTCCCCAGGGCATCCACTGCCCCGGAGCCTTCACCTGCCCCCGGGCGTTCCTGCCCCCCACCCCCGGTGCATTCACCCCCGAGCCTTCACCTCCCCCACCACCACCACACGAGGCTCCACTTTCCTATATTGATCCTCAGACTACACGTGAGGCTCCTTCCGTGGTTTTGGGGTCGTCAGAGTCTTTGTCGATACTCTCTCTCTCTCTCTTCTTTTCCTCCGTCTTCCTTCTATTCTCTCTTTTATTCTCCTCCTGATTCACTCCACTGGCTCCTTTCTTTCTCTATCAATTATATTTTATTCATCTCTCTCTGCACCACCTGCCTCTCACGCCTCTTCCCACCCTCCTCACGCTCCTCCTCCGTCTCCTCCCTCTCACTCACTCCACGTTACCATCTACTTCCGACAAGATGTATAGTTGTTCTCACGTCATTCACCATCATCACCATCACCATCACCATTACCACCGTCACCATCATCACCATCATCACCATCACCCATCATCATCACCATCATCACCATTACCACCGTCACCATCATCACCCATCACCCATCATCATCACCATCATCACCATCATCTCCATCGTCACCATCATCACCATCACCCCATCATCACATCACCATCATCACCATTCCACCTCACCATCATCACCATCACCCATCATCATCACCATCACCCATCACCATTACCACCGTCACCATCATCACCATCATCACCATCACCCATCATCATCACCATCATCACCATTACCACCGTCACCATCACTCACCATCACCCATCATCATCACCATCATCACCGTACACCACCGTCACCATCATCACCATCACCCATCATCATCACCACATCATCACCATCGTCACCATCACCATCACCCATCATCATCACCATCATCACCATTACACCGTCACCATCATCACCATCACCCATCATCATCACCATCATCCACCATTACCACCGTCACCATCATCACCATCACCCATCATCATCACCATCATCACCACCGTCTCATCACCATCACCTCATCATCACCTCACACCATTACCTCACCATCATCACCTCACCATCATCATCACCCCCATCACCATCACCTGACGTGGTTCCTTAGTCAACACCATCATCACCAACACAACTACGTAAGGTTTCAGCTGATCGAGTGACCGACCTCCTATAAGAGTTTATCTTTATATTAGGTTAAGTTTAATGTAAACAACAACAACAACAACAACAACAACAACAACAACAACAACACAACAACAATAATAACAACAATAATAATAATAACGATAATAATAATAATAATAATGATAATTAAAAATAAAATCCTACCCAAAGCCCCTTTAATATATTCATAAATCTCTTTCAACATAAATAATAATAATATAATATTATACTTCAGACCAGAACACAGTGTAACCCTTAGTAAATTATATTCTATTTAGCCTACCTAACATAGCCTTACCTAACATAGCCTTACCTAACATAACCTTACCTAACATAGCCTTTACCTAACATAGCCTTTACCTAACATAGCCTTAACTAACATAGCCTTACCTAACATAGCCTTAATAACATAGCCTTACCTAACATAGCCTTACCTAACATAGCCTTATACTCTAACATAGCTTACCTAACATAGCCTTACCTAACATAGCCTTACCTAACATAGCCTTACCTAACATAGCCTTACCTAACATAGCCTTACCTAACATAGCTCTTTCCTAACATAGCCTTAACTAACATAGCTCACCTAACATAGCCTTTCCTAACATAGCCTTACCTAACATAGCCTACCTAACATAGCCTTACCTAACATAGCCTTACCTAACATAGCCTTACTCTAACATAGCCTTACCTAACATAGCCTTTACCTAACATAGCCTTAACTAACATAGCCTTAACTAACATAGCCTTACCTAACATAGCCTTACCTAACATAGCCTTACCTAACATAGCCTTACCTAACATAGCTCAGTCTCTAACATAGCCTTACCTAACATAGCCTTTACTCAACATAGCCTTTACCTAACATAGTCTTTACCTAAATATAGCCTTTTAACTAATCATAGCCTTTACCTAACATAGCCTTACCTAACATAGCCTTACCTAACATAGCTTTTACCTAACATAGCCTCACCTAACATAGCCTTTACTCTAACATAGCCTTACTAACATAGCTTTACCTAACATAGCCTTACTAACATAGCCTTACCTAACATAGCTTACCAACATAGCCTTACCTAACATAGCCTTACCTAACATAGCCTTTACCTAACATAGCCTTACCTAACATAGCCTTACTTACATAGCCTTACCTAACATATGCCTTACTAACATAGCCTTAACTAACATAGCCTTTACCTAACATAGCCTTACCTAACATAGCCTTACCTAACATAGCCTTACCTAACATAGCCTGCCCTAACATAGCCTTACCTAACATAGCCTTTACCCAACATAGCCTTTACCTAACATAGCCTACCTAACATAGCCTTAACTAACATAGCCTTACCTAACATAGCCTTACCTAACATAGCCTTACCTAACATAGCCTTACTCAACATAGCCTTACCCAACATAGCCTGCACTCTGACATAGCCTTACCTAACATAGCCTTACCTAACATAGCCTTACCTAACATAGCCTTACCTAACATAGCCTTACCTAACATAGCCTTACCTAACATAGCCTTACCTAACATAGCCTTACCTAACATAGCCTTACCTAACATAGCCTTTTACCTAACATAGCCTTACCTAACATAGCCTTACCCATAGCCTTAACTAACATAGCCTACCTAACATAGCCTTACCTAACATAGCCTTACCAAACATAGCCTTACCTAACATAGCCTACCTAACATAGCCTTACTTCACATAGCCTTACCCAACATAGCCTTACCTAACATAGCCCACCTAACATAGCCTTTACCTAACATAGCCTTTACCTAACATAGCCTTACCTAACATAGCCTACTTCCAACATAGCCCACCTAACATAGCCTTTACCTAACATAGCCTTTTACCCAACATAGCCTTACCTAACATAGCCTTACTCTAACATAGCCTAACATAGCCTACCTAACATAGCCTTACCTAACATAGCCTTACATAACATAGCCTTACCTAACATAGCCTTACCTAACATAGCCTTACCTAACATAGCCTTACCTAACATAGCCTTACCTAACATAGCCTTTACCTAACATAGCCTTAACTAACATAGCCTTTACCTAACATAGCCTCACCTAACATAGCCTTTACTCAACATAGCCTACCTAACATAGCCTTACCTAACATAGCCTTAACCAGCATAGCCTTACCTAACATAGCCTTACCTAACATAGCCTTACCTAACATAGCTTTACCTAACATAGCCTACCTAACATAGCCTTTACCTAACATAGCCTTACCTAACGAACTCTAACCAAACCAAACCCAACCAAACCAAACCCAACCAAACCTAACCAAACCAAACCAAACCTAACCTAAACAAACCAAACCTAACCTAACCCAACCTAACCCAACCTAACCCAACCTAACCCAACCAAACCTAACCCCAACCAAACCTAACCAAACCTAACCTAACCTAAACAAACCAAACCTAACCAAACCTAACCTAACCTAACCTAACCTAACCTAACCTAACCAAACCTAAAGTTAATTTGATTTGGTTGAGAGAAAATTCTGCCCTCTAGATGGTTAAGATAACTACTGTACAACACTTTATATAACCCTAAGACTCTATAAGACTCCTTATCCTGAACTAAGACTCCCCATAATACTCCTTATCCTGCCCTAAGACTCCCTATAATACTCCTTATTCTGCCCTAAGACTCCTATAATACTCCTTATCCTGCCCTAAGACTCCTTATAATACTCCTTATCCTGCCCTAAGACTCCCTATAATACTCCTTATCCTGCCCTAAGACTCCCTATAATACTCCTTATCCTGCCCTAAGACTCCCTATAATACTTCTTATCCTGAACTAAGACTCCTATAATACTCCTTTATCCTGCCCTAAGACTCCCTATAATACTCCTTATCCTGCCCTAAGACTCCCTATAACATTCTTATCCTGCCCTAAGACTCCCCATAAGACTCCTTATCTGCCCTAAGACTCCCTATAATACTCCTTATCCTGCCCTAAGACTCCCTATAATACCCCTTATCCTGCCCTAAGACTCACTATGATACTCCTTATCATGCCGTAGGACCTCCCGCCCAATGGTTGCTCGTCAGGCCTTAGCAGCGTCCTCAGCTGTATGCTCTCCTGGCGTCCCTGAGTGACCATGAGCGGCCATACCACACTCCCGGCAGCTCTCAGATAACACAATGATTCACACTATCTGTTTATCGTCCCTAAGAGGCTGATCAAGGTACGTTATATATAACACCAAGAACTCCTGAAGACTGAGTTTATACCTCCACCTATACATATACCTCTACCTATACATACACTCTTACCCATACATATACCCCCACCTATACATATACCCCCTACCTATACATATACCCCACCTATACATATACCCCTACCCATATACATACATCCCCACCTATACATATATTCTCACCTGCACATGCACCACCACCTGTACACATACCCCCACCCACACATACCCTCACCCATACATAACACCCATACATACACCCCCACCCATACACATACCCCACCCATACACATACCCCCACCTATACATATACCCCCACCCATACACACATACCCCACCCACATACACTTCATCTGTACAGCACCCCACCTGCACATATACCCCCCACCCATACATACCCCCACCTATACATATACCCCACCTATACATATACCCCCACCTGTACATGCACCCACCATCTGCACTTATACCCCACCCATACATATTCCCCACCCATACACATACCCCCACCCGTACATGCCCACTACCACATATACCCCACCTGTACATACACCCTACCTGTACACATACCCTCTCACCTATACACACATACCCCCACCTGCACACATACCCTCCACCCACACATACCCCACCTGCAATTTACACCCCACCCACATACACCCCCACCTGCACACATACCCCACCTGTACAATACCTACCTGTACATACCCCACCCACTTATATCCCCACCCATACATATACCCCACCTGCACATATACCCCACCCATACATATACCTCAACATATATAATACCTCTACCTGTACATACACTCTACCTGTACACATACTCCCTACTGCACATATACCCCTACCCATACACATACCCCCACCTGCACACATATTCCCCACCTATACATATAACCCCCACCCACATATACCCCAACCTGCACTTATACCCCACCACATATGACTCACTCCACTATACTCTTGCATACATATACCCCCACCCTGTACACATAACCCCTACCCATACACATACCCCACCTGCACACACACCCCAACCTGCACACACACCCCACCCACACATCCATCCCATCTGCACTTACACCCCCACTGCACATATCACCCCCACCCGCACACATACCCCAATCTAGAACATATACCCCCAACTATACACTCCACCTGCACTTACACCCCACCCATACATACACCCCATCTGCACATACACCAACACATACTCCCCACCACATATACACCCCACCTATACATATACCTCTACCTGTTACACTCACCTGCACATACACCCCCACTCCATACATTACCCCCACCTGTACATATACCCCACCTGTCTCTCCCATATATAATTCCATCTGTACTACACACCCCACCCATACATACACCCACCCCACCCATACATACCCCACTCCATACATCACCCCCACCAGACCCCACCTATACATACCCCACCTGTATATACCCCACCTATACAAATATACTCCACTCCAATTTACATTCCCCACCCATACCCCACCCATACATTCCCCACTCCATGACATACACCCCACCCATACATTATACCCCCACCTGCACTTACACCCATTTCCCCACATGAATACACCCCACCTTGCATACACCCCACCCATACACACATCTCCACCATACATATGCCTCTACCCACATACCTCACACTTACATTCTCCCATACCCCACTGCACATACCCCCCCACCCATACACATACCCCCACCCGTACACATACCCCACCCATACATATACCCCACCCATACATATGCCCCACCCACATACCCCCACCCCATCTACACCCACCTGCACATTACACCCCACCCATACACATACCTCAATCTACATACACCTATACATACCCATCCATATCCCCACCTATATACCTCTACCTGTACACACACCCCACCTGCACATACACCCACCCACACCCCACCCATACATATACCTCCTTACACCCCACCCATACATGCACCCCCAATCTGTACACACACCCACCTCATCTCCACCCATACAACCCCAACTGCACACATACCCACCCTAACCCCACCCACACACACACACCCACACCCCACCTACACACACCCCACCCACACATACCCCCACCCATACACATGCCACCACTGTACATATACCCCACCATACATATATACCCCCACCCACATACATACTCCCCACCTATACATATGCCCCCACCCATACATATACCCCACTCTGTACATACATCAATTATCCCCACCTGTACATACACCCCACCCATACATTGCATACCCCACCTACACACATACCCCACCCATACATACCCCAATCTGCCACACACCCACCCATACATACAACCCAACCACACACACCCCACCATGCCCACACACATACTGCACCACACACCCCACCCTGTACCTACCCAATCTCTACTCCAATTCACAACACACAACTCTCCAGTACATTCTCCCCACCCCACCCACACACATACTCACCTGTACTTATATACTCCACCCATACACATGACTCACCCATATACATACCCCCACCCATACATACACACCAACTGCACATATCCCAATCTACACAACCCAACACACACCCCACCCATACCCCCACCATACACACAGCACCTGCACTTACACCCCACCCATACATGCACCCACATACACACACCCCACCCCACCCACACATACACCACCTGTACACTCCCTACCCATACCATATACCTGTATTTATGCCTCTACCATACATGATTTCATCTGTACATATATTTGCTCTCATACCCATACATTATACTCTGTACAGTATAGGTTGAGGTATTCACGAGTATGTATGACAACAGCAACAAGGTTTGTACTGTATGGTGAGAGGGTAGTTGTGGGTGTTTTACTCATAGTTCGTAGTGCACAGGTGAACGATAGTTGACTGTAGGTGGTCACGTAGTCCTGGGTACTAATGGGACACCAACTAATGGGTGTACTGGGCACTAATGGGTGTATTGGGCACTAATGGGTGTATTGGGCACCTTTATACGGTTGGAATCAATGTTATATATTTTAGCATTAGAAGCATGTTCCAGTGTTGATAACGCTGGTGTTGAGGAAGTGATAAACCGAATAACATGGCGCTGTCTGTATCGTGACCCAACACACTAGAACAAGCCCGCCTCCTCACTCACGGCAGACAGTCAGATATATTGACAGACAGACAGTAAAATAGTCATTACAAGTACACATTGGTTCAACATTCTAATGTAGTCAGGGAAACGATAAGACAGTCCAAGAGTATCCCTAACTGCTTCACTTTACACACCTTTGTTAGTGTGTAGGAACAGACGTTTAGAATCATAATCTTAGAATATCTGCTAAAATCATTTATAACGTGAACATTACGAATCCCTTGTGACCATTAGGTATGGCTACATTCTATTCATCAACTGTGCTCAGGCTCTGCTAAACAATACGACAACAAATACTTGACCTGTTCTCCTCTAGTATAATGAATAGGTTTTTATATATTTTTTTTTCACAGGTTAATCTTTGTCCTGACGAATTTAAAATGAATAATGAATTGGACTCAGATCTGTTCTCCAACTTTTGTGTTAAAATTCATATAAAAATATAATTATAATTTATCCACCCAAAATTATTTACGCCTGAACTATAACGTAAATTACGGCATTTACACATTGAAATTTTGCCCTAATTTACGTATTGATTCCAGGTTAGGTTAGGTTCTCCATGATTGAAATTACTTACAAAAACCTGAAAAATTCTACCTGAAAAAAATTAGGTATTAATATTTTCCAGATGAGGACAGGTAACAACAGGTGACAGGTGCAGGACAGGTAACAACAGGTGACAGGTGTAGGACAGGTAACAACAGGTGACAGGTGGACAGGTAAATAACAGGTGACAGGTCAGAACAGGTAACAACAGGTGACAGGTACAAGACAGGTAACAACAGGTGACAGGTGCAGGTAAAATAACAGGTGACAGGTACAGGACAGGTAACAACATATGACAGGTGGGAAAATAACAGGAGTGGTACAGGACAGGTAACAACAGGTGACAGGTGCAGAACAGGTAACAACAGGTGACAGGTACAGGACAGGTAACAACAGGTGACAGGTACAGGACAGGTAACAACAGGTGACAGGTACAGGACAGATAACAACAGGTGACAGGTGTAGGACAGGTAACAACAGGTGACAGGTACAGACAGGTAACAGGTGACAGTGGTGACAGGTATAGAAAGTGACAAGAAAAACGGATACCCACACGTACCTACGATACCCACACGTACCTACACCTACACACCAACACGTGCCTACAACACCACACATACCACACACCCACACGTACCATAATGCCCACACGTACCACAGTACCCACACACTACCTACAGTACCACGTACCTACATCAACACGTGCCTAATACCCAATAATATTACCTACCAAAACGTGCCTAGAGTACCCAGACGTACCTACACCACATATACCTACAATACCAACACACCAACATTAGTAACCACACGTACCTGCACCCACACATACCAACACCACACATACCTACACACCCACACGTGCCCACACACCACACACATACCTACAATACCCACATACCACAATACCCACATACTTACAATACCCACACATGCCTACAGTACCCACACATACCCACAGCACCACACATACCCACAGTACCCACACGTACCACAGCACCCAACACACCTACAACACACGTGCCTACAGCACACATACCCACAGTACCCACACATACCTACAAACCCACACATACCTACAATACCAGTACCAACAATACCCACATGCAGTTCACAATACCCAGACGTGCCTACAGTACCCAGAGCGTGCCTACAATACCCACACGCCACAGTACCCACACGTGCCACAGTACCCAGACGGACCCATAACACCCAGCACACACCTCACACACACGTGCCTGCACCCACATAGACCACAGCACCCACACGAGCCTTAACAATCACACATGCCCACAGTACCCACACGCCTATGCACCAACATCGCCGTAGTACCACACGTGCCTACAGTACTCCACACTGCCTACAGGCACCATTATCCCTGCCCACAGCACACGTGCCCCACACGCCTGAAATCTATCACACTCTGCTCCACAACAGTCAACACGTGCCCAGCACCACACGTGCCCACATGGCACCACAACGCAATTTACAGGCACCACACGCCTACAGCACCACATGCCTACAGTACCCACACGTGCCAAGGAAATTCACATCGCGCACAGGCACCCACGTGCGCCTACACGCCCATTACTACAGTACCCACGCGCTCCACACACGTCATAGTACACGTGTGTATCCACACGTGCTTACAGTAACTATGTGTACAGTACCAAGACAATAGCTTCATAAAGTACCCACACGTGCCCACAGCACCACACGTGCTCACAGTACCCATTGGTGCCTCCATAGCACCACACGTGCTACAGTACCATCACGCACTCAGCAGTACCCACACGCCCACAGTATCACACAGCACCACACTTCGTTCACAGTACCCACGCGCTAAGGCACCACAGCAACGCATGGTCTGCTAATACCCACACGTGCCTACAGTACCCACAGTACCCACACACGTGCCTACAGTACCCACACATCGTGCCTACAGTACCCACACATCGTGCCCACAGTACCAATAATGCCCACTGACAGTCCACACGCCCAGTACCCACACACATGCCTACAGCACCCACACTGCCACACGCAGCACACGTGCCACAGTACCCACACTTGCCTACAATACCCACACGTGCCTACACACACCACAGCACCACACAGTACCCACACGTGCCTGCGCCCCACACGTGCACCCACACGATAGCACCACACGTGCCTACAGTACCCACACGTGCCTGCAAGTACCCACACGTGCCTACAGTACCCACACACGTGCCACAGTCACACGTGCCTACAGTACCCACGCGCCTACAGCACCACGCGTGCCCATAGGCACCCACACACGTGCCCACATGCCTTGTATCTACACGCCCACACGTGCCTATAGTACCACACGCCCTCAGCACCACACGTGCCTACAGTACCCACACGTGCCTACAGTACCCACACGTGCCTACAGTACCCACACGTGCCCATACCCCACACATGTGCCCACAGCACCACACACGTGCACCCACAGCACCCACACACGCCCACAGTACCATCGTGCCTACAGCACCACATCGCCACAATACCCACACGCTCAGTGCACCTATTACCTGCTCAATTGATCATGCACATACGTCTCTAATATCCTTATAACCTCCTCCTCCTTCACCATCTTCCTCCCTCCTCCTCCACTTCACCATCTTCCTCCTCCCTCCTCCCCCACCACCTCCTCCTCCTCCTCCTCTGCACCATTCTCCTCCTCCTCCTCTTCACCATCTCCTCCTCCCTCCTCTTCACCATCTTCCTCCTCCTCCTCCGCACCATCTTCCTCCTCCCTCCGCACCATCTTCCTCCTCCTCTCACCATCTCCTCCTCCTCTTTCACTCATCTCCTCCTCCACTTCACCATCTTCTCCTCCTCTTCACCATCTTCCTCCTCCTCTTCACCATCTTCCTCCTCCTCCACTTCACCATCTTCCTCCTCCTCCTCACCATCTTCTTCCTCCCCCTTCATCACCAACACTACACAATTTACTCACCATCAGTGGTCAGGTTAGCGCCCGTCTGCAGCTTATAGAGGCCCCGGCAACTCGACCCATTTGCTATGCATGGAAATTTCGTCATGAGGCAGCTGGCTCATACAAACAGCCTGAGTTAACAGCCTCGGGCACTGGGTCTCCATACTTCAGGTTGTGGTCGTCTGTGTCTCTGCTCGGACATGCTCCAACAGGTGATAGAACACCCGGATATGCTCCAACAGATGATAGAACACTCCACCAGGTGATAGAACACTGGGACATGCTCCAACAGGTGATAGAACACCCGGATATGTTCCAACAGATGATAGAACACTGGATATGCTCCATCAGGTGATAGAACACTGGGACATGCTCCAACAGGTGATAGAACACTGGGACAGCTCCAACAGGTGATAGAACACTGGATATGCTCCACCAGGATAGAACACTGGGACATACTCCACCAGGTGATAGAACACTGGGACATGCTCCACCAAGTGATAGAACACTGGATTTGCTCCATCAGGTGATAGAACACTGGGACATGCTCCACCAGGTGATGGAACACTGGGACATGCTCCACACGTGATAGAACACTTGGACATGCTCCACCAGGTGATAGAACACTGGGACATGCTCCACCAGGTGCTAGAATACTCGGACATGCTCCACTAGGTGATAAAACACTGGGACATGCTCCAACAGGTGATAGAACACTAGGACATGCTCCACCAGGTGATAGAACACTGGGACATGCTCCACCAGGTGATAGAACACTGGGACATGCTCCACCAAGTGATAGAACACTGGGACATGCTCCACCAGGTGATAGAAAACTGGGACATGCTCCACCAGGTGTTAGAACACTGGGACATGCTCTACCAGGTGATAGAACACTAGGACATGCTCCACCAGGTGATAAAACATTGGGACATGCTCCACCAGGTGGTAGAACACTGGGACATGCTCCACCAGGTGATAGAACATTACATGCTCCACCAGGTGATAGAACACTGGGACATGCTCCATCAGGTGATAGAACACTGGGACATGCTCCACCAGGTGATAAAACATTGGGACATGCTCCACCAGGTGGTAGAACACTGGGACATGCTCCACCAGGTGATAGAACATTGGGGCAGCCTCTACACAAGGTTTCCTAACTCATGATATATAGTTTGCCTGGAGAAGGAAGAGATACAGAGGCAGTGGGTTAGATTCTGTTTCTCCTTTCGTTGCTCAGAAAAATTTAATCCAGTATTCATGAACCTCCTCTCTGTTACTTTGCACAATTCACACGTAGCACATGTCAATACCTGCAACTCGTCATGGTATAGGTGTTACTTCCCCGTGCTCGCCTTGTTCCACCTACTGGTATAATTGTTCATGTTTTCGTTGAGTTCATAGTTTCATTTTCCCTGCAAGTACCAAATCTTGTTGAAGTCACATCAAGAGTTGTACAGGACACTGCCGCCCGTATTATTGTGGTGTGGTGGTAAAACTTAATTCATTCCAATATTATAAATGAATTTTATTGTAATTAGTTAATTTTACCGCCACACCACCCCGTTAAGTACTGTACTGAGGTGTCCTTAGGACTCATTTAGTTTAAAACTCGGGTTGAAACACGACGACCCTCTTCAAAGGAAGATTTTGTTTAATAATACGGGCGTCTGCCTCTCCAAGACTGTTTACCATCCTTGATGTTAAGAGAACGTCCTGTGTGTGCTCCAGAGCTTATTACCACACATACACTGAAGCTGGATTGTTGCTGCTCATAGTAAGATGCATTATAAATACACCTATAACGTGTCCCTTGAGGTATGAAAGAGTACCCAGGTGACTTTCTGTGGGACTGAAGGTTACGTTAGGTTAGGTTAGGAGCCAGGATTGTGTACACAGTATGAAACAGTCAATAAGATATGTTCTCTACTTCACTCGACCCTCGGCACCGGAACATGGTATGACTATAGCTATTAACTATTAGCCATAATTTGCCTTAAAAGATTGGCACCGACCAACTGTTGAGCTGCTCTGAGTCTGGGTCCTCGACTCTTCCCACACATAAACAAATCATACCTGTATACTGTACCTCACTGATCACTATCGTCAATGCAGTACACCCCAGCTGGTAGTAGTAACAAGCATCATTCATCTAATTATACTATAGTCAGGTGTGTGTGTGTGTGTGTCTGTTCTGGGCAGCCGAAACAGCACAATCGTTTTCATCAAATTGGGGAAAAATCTCAAAAAATTCAAAGAGTGGAACAAACCTGGTCCCATATCGATGTTCTTTTAGGAAGCCATTACATAACCATTTTACTAATGATGAGTCTACGGACTTGGCGCACCTCTCATTCGCTGTAGGCTGTCTGCCCAAGATTGTAGCATTATGGCTCTCCACTTTTTCTAAGCCTACTTTTTAATGTTGTTTAATAAATAAAGGAAGATTATTAAATAAAAGAATAAAGAAGGGAAAAGAAAATAGTTGGAGATAACAGGTGGGGAGCTGAGTTTCATCATGCCTGGATGCCAGTTTTAACGTTACTTATACTGGATTCCTGTGGCTGACTGTACATGGAAAAGAGAAGAGATAAAAATAATAAAAGGAATGCATGGAGAAGATGACTACAATAGACACAGGGTAATATAGACAGTGAAACAGACAGGAGGTTGACAAAAATAGACAGATCATGCCAAATAGACAATATGGCAACCAATATGACAGACAGACAGCTGACTGACTGGTTCAATTAGTACAGACGGGGCTTACATTTCAAACACCACGCAGACGAATTGGGATGGCAATAGACAGGACGGATAGACTTGAGACAGATTAGAAGGCATTTATAAACAAGATTAACACCAAATTGACCATAGCTGCGTCAGTGAGGGTAGGAGGTCTTACACCCGACAGCGTAAAATACATTGACTGAAAACTAACACCCTCGTGCGGAAAGGAACATCTATGGTCGGTCAGTCATGTGAGATGGGCCTAAAACTGACTAACGTAGATGATGACTATGATGACTTAAACAGGTGATGACTTAAGCAGATGGTGACCAATCTAACCAGAATCAAGGTCACTTCTCTTCATAAATAATTTATCTCGGAATGATCATCGGTGATTCATAATAATTTTTATGATTTTAACCTCTCCTTATGGCGAATATTTCTTTAACTAATTATTCTAACCTTTATTCTATTCCTTCTATAGTATATTAGATACGTGTTCTCACGACCACGATCATGATTATAACAACCACGACCATGATTATAACAACCACGACCATGATTATAACAACCACGACCATGATTATATCAACCACGACCATGATTATAACAACCACGACCATGATTATAACAACCACGGCCATGATTATAACAACCACGACTATGATTATAATAACCACGACCATGATTATAACAACCACGACCATGATTATAACAACCACGACCATGATTATATCAACCACGGCCATCAGGAAAACGATGTCGCGTGTCGCTGTCAGCCGGACGGTAGTTACATCGCTAGCTACACGAGCGTTCAACTTTCACGCCTCGGTAAACTGTACCACCGACTCGCCACCGGGCACGAAGTGCCCACGATCACTGTCACTACTACTGAACCTCGTGTCCGACAACCACAACAAGGCCTCACTGCCGTAACCTCTTAGCACACGTCATATTTCAAGGCAGCAGCCGTCTGGACGAAATAGCCGCTGACCCCTGTGGCACCATTACCATCGATCGTCATCACGCCGACGTGTGCAGAAAACACCGTGGCTTGCATTTTAAACCAACCACAGATTCTCTTACTGTCCTTCTTTTCTTACCATCTTTCTTGGTCTCATTTCACCTCTTTGTGATGGTGTTCTCTATTATTGCCGTTATTTACTATTTCTTACGTTCCTTTAAAATAATGTGTTCATATAGTACTGTAGCATACTGTACTGTACCTCCCCCTTAACTTACCTGTTATCAGAGTGAGTCTTGCCTCACCTCCTTTGTTTCTGCCTTTCTCTAGCTCTCTTTGTCTCTCTTCCCACACGACTATATCGACTGTCTCTTACTCACACAATGGAGGATCAAAGCAGCTGTTATCACAGCCACAATTTGGACAAAAACCTTAAAGCAACGAATAACAAAAGAATTTTTAAATAAAAGGTTTTGAGTTTGACATAAAGACAGAGTAAGTCAGGTGTACACAACACAACTTGGCTGCAGTCATTCAGAGTGTTTCGTCGGTGAGGAGCACCTGAGAGTGACTTGCTCTGGCTGCCTACACTCCATCAACCAGTTGTTTGTCTGAGAGATGACAGATGATGGATGCGCGGCTCATTGTGCCAAAGTTCTGTAAGCCCCGCCCTAAACACAGACTTCCGACTGAAGGGCATCACTGCCTCAAGAGAGATATGCCACATCGTCTGTACCTGAATTCTTTCAGCTTACCATAATGTTTGAGTCAAGTCAGATGAGGGCAAGCAGGCATATTCCAGAAAAACAGGTCTGGGACATGTCCATCTCAGGAGCACATGCGCTGTTGAGTAAACAAACGATGTTTCATTCTCCTGCAAGTCTACGTGAACCATGCACTTGTTGTTGGACTCATATTTCAGTGATGGACCCCGAGTGTGTACACTGGACCTGGTCTCTGATAGCAGATCGTGTCCATCCCAAAAAATGTATGGTGAAGAATAACTGTACCTTTAATGCAAATTGATTTGGTTATTTTCTATCTTATCTAAAGACATAAATCTATAACCAACTGCAGTGATGATACATTCCTAGAAGCAGTTTAAAGTCCATCTTCTAAACCAACATGTCCTCAACTACCTTGGCACTTGTGACGAGACACCACCAACTACTACTTTGCTGTCACTCGAATCAGTGTGACGATCACCAGTTATAATACAATTATATGAGTTGTTAGGATGTCACCTAGGTTGGTGAGTTTTGAGGTGACTGAAGAGACCGATACGGGAACGGCAGGGTTGTTCACAGATGTTGTACATGTGAGGCTATTTCTAGTGCGGGAGGGGCGGTGGCAGCGTCTTTCCGTCGCTGGCGCTTGTCTGCCTCAGTTTGCAGTCGGGCGAGCTCGAAAGTATTGACATCACCTTGGTGCTCTTCAAGCGTTACGATGTGGAGTAATCGACTCCCAGGGGAGAGGGTCTATTGGCACTTTTTCAGGTTTGTCTTAAGATTATCCTTATGTCTTTTCAGTTGCGCCAGCGTTACGTTTACTATTCGTTGGTGACTATAAAGTAGCTGCTTTGGCAGTCTACTGTCGTCCATGCGGGTAACATGATCAGTCCAGCGTTGTTGTTCGTGGATGATGGTAGCCTCGATGCTCCTACAGTTGGTGTCAGCGAGAATACTGGCATTGTTCTCTATTCTTCAGCAAACTCGGAGGATGAAACGTAGACTACGTTGGTGAAAGTTTTCAAGTGCCTTGAGGTGCCTCTGTATGTGACCCATGTCTCGCTGCCATATACCAGGGTGGGGAGGACCACTGCTCTCTATATACGTGTAACTTTGTAGATAATTTCAGCTCCTAAAGCTGAAGACAGGTACGGCGTCTGCCAGGCCGAGATGCACATCTGATCGATGCAGAATCTTTCATCGATGTGTGCAGTGGTGGACAGGTGGGAGCCGAGATACTGAAACACACACACACACACACACACACACACACACACACACACACACACACACACACACACACACACACACACACACACACACACACACACACACACACACACACACACACACACACACACACACACACACACACACACACACACACACACCCCAATTTGGTAATATGAAAACTTCCTCCACCACTCACTGTCTTATCAGCTTTCTCGACTACATATACCGCCATCTGGAGAAACGAAAACGTCTGTAGCTGTCGCCTTCATTGACTTCACCAAGGCATTCGACCTAGTCGACCACAATTTAATCATCAACAAAACTATCGCCCTCGGGTTTCGAAGAAGTCTTATACCATGGCTTAAAACTTCCTCAGTAACCGACGCCAAGCTGTATGCGAGGGGCTGTCTCCACCTTTCAGTCACTCACCTGTAGCGTCCCTCAAGGAACCAAGATGGGACCACTCTGCTTCCTTATGCTTATCAATGATGCCCTAAGAAACCTGCTCGCTGTAAATATGTCGACGACTCCACCATTGGGATCAGCGTCAACAATTCTGTTCCCGACTATACCGCCCTTCAAGATTTATTGAACAGTCTCCAAAACTGGGCCACCAACAACCACGTCACCATAAACCATACGAAGACCATGGTTATACATCAACCTCTCCTCCGACATTGTCCCACCTCCTTCCATTACTCTAGGTCCCAACACACTCCAGGTTGTAGATTCACAAGCTCCTCGGCGTCACCATAGACAACAAACTAAATTGGAAACACATGTCAGTAAGTTGTCAATCCAACTTCCGTCTCCACCTCCTCCGCCGACTCAAGTCCTAGGGTTCCTGCACCAGGCACCTCAGTGTTTACTCAACATTCATACTTCCCAAGCTCACCTATGCCTCCCCTACCTGGTCTTCCTCCTAAATGCCACACAACGTAAACACCTAGATAAAGTGCAAAGAGGGCATGCAAGATTATCTCTCCCCTTCCTACACCACATATCAAAAAGCTCAACACACTGACCCTCTCGGCTCTCCTCACCATCTGCAAATTTGGTAGAAGTTTCTGCACCATCCTCGACACTGGCCTACTACCACCTGAGATCCTCGCCGAGAATTGCTGTTCAACACCACAATTGCATCCAGCCCATACGAGCACGAACCGATCGCTATAAGAACAGCCCAGTCCCAACCATTGTAAAATTATCACTAACTTGTAATCAACCAGTGTATTCACTTCCCAGTCAATCTTAGTTTTTGCACTGTTACTATGTTGAAATGCCCTGTAGTTTGAGCTTCTCCCACCTAGTTATTATATTTCATATTTGTATCACTTTATGTTACTTGTATATTATTGAAATGAAGAGACCCATTCCCCAATTATGTAACTGTATATTTTCAGCCTCTGGTTGCCATTCTTCTTTCAATAAACCGTTAATTATTATTATTATTATTTAACACACACACACACACACACACACGAGACCATCACCTGGGCAGGTTGTGAGACGAACCTGTCACCGGCGGCTGGTAGTCTGGTTCAGGAGGTCGCTCAGCTGTGGTCGTGTATGATAATGAGGTTTCCGGTGATCCACGATCTTGTTTGTGGACTAGAGAAGGTTGTTAGGGTGAGCCTTACCCGACACACCCTCGCTAAAGGTCTTGTTTTCTTGCCAGGACAATTTGTGAGAAAGAGTGAGTCTTCAAGGCCAGCCACAGAGATCTTGGACTAGAGTCAAGTCTGTGAGCTTGTCAGATATGCGGTCACAGGTTGCAATACAGACCCCAAATTTGGGGTACGGTCTCACAAGATTGCCAGAAATAAGTCTTAAGCATAATCAGAATTATCAAAGTTGCCACAAGAAATTTTAGTCATAGGTACGGTTCAGGTTGCCATAGGATCAGCCTTAAGGAGTTACCGCATAGATCCTCAACACCTTACAGTTCCGTCGACCGACAACACGAGAACGTAGACAATTTTGCTAGATTCTAAATATCATTATAATTTATATGAGAGGGTTGACATACATTAACATTCACAGGAGAAGGTTGCCATAGAACTCACACACACACTGACACTCTCATAACCACGTCAAGTTCTCCTATCATCCACACAGACATAACCACGTCAAGTTCTCCTATCATCCACACAGACATAACCACGTCAAACTCTCCTATCATCCACACAGCCAAACTCTCCTATCATCCACACAGACATAACCACGTCAAGTTCTGGTAACCTCTATGGTCGATCCCCCCTGTATCACGTAGGCGTAGGGGAGCTAACATGTCTGGCATAGGATGTAACACGTAGCGCATCTGTCGTAACAACTTGTGATTCTCTCACAGGTAACGTGCACAGGGAGATAGTTTACCAGTGTGGTTCAGGTGATTTACCAGAGTGAGTTGCGACCATCAGCCTCCACAATAACGGGTTCTGGTGAGACAATAAAAAAAAGATAACAGTGATAACAGCGATATCTATCTGACACAGCATCACAACGTAGCGATGACTTCCATTATACGGGACGATGAGTTATCGCGGCCATTTGTATGATGACGGATAAAGGGGACGCTGATGATGATGGCCACAGTGATGTTACTGATAACTGTAATGTATCGTCGCTTACTGTACAAGTTCCGAGTTGTGGGAAATTTATTACTGTACACTGAGTGTTTCTCTGACCACAGTGTTGTTTGTGGCCGAGTGTGTGATCCCATTATTATACCCCATACTACAATAGGCGAAGCAAACACCTGGTAATATGGTGACTCACAAGTGTACACCTCACAAACACATGCAAATATGGTGACTCACACGTGTACACCTCACAAACACCTCCCAATATGATGACTCACAAGTGTACACCTCACAAACACCTGCAAATATGGTGACTCACAAGTGTACACCTTACAAACACCTACCAATATGATGACTCACAGGTGTACACCTCACAAACACCTGCCAATATGATGACTCACATGTGTACACCTCACAAACACCTGCCAATATGGTGACTCATAACTCATATAAACCATTAAATAATATCTGGTACTAAATAAGGAATAACTATACCTGATGACTTACAGGAGATGGCAGTATGACTCAAGACTGACAGCTGACAGATACTGAAGATGATACGTGACTGTCAGACCTTTACAGTGGAGGCTGGCCATAGCTCAGGTAAATGCTCACTGCTGAGCTTTACTCACACATTCACCACTTGAAAATTCGCTCCAACTTCTTAGAGTAACGACAGACAGATAGACAGACAGACAGACAGACAGACAGTGACAGCCATATATATCCCTGTAATCAATGTCAAAATCATAACAACATGTATTTACTATAGTGATGCATGACAGGTGTGAATGGACACAGGAGTTTAATGTTCTTCAATTTATTACTAAGGAAACACGTACAGTACAGTAATATGAGTTACGTTATATACTTAGAAAATAAATAAAATATATATAATGTTTAATGAAATAAAAATATAACATTAAAAATAATCCAACCGAACCTAACCTAACCTAACCTAACCTAACCTAACCTAACCTAACCTAACCTAACCTTGCCTAACCTAACCTAATCTCGTCGTCTCACACCATGTTGATTCATCAGAGAAATTAATTTATCTTTCCTCGCCAATCTTGTATGGCGTCCCCCAAGGTTCCATTCTCGGTCCAGTACTGTTTTTGTTGCACATAAACGACATAGTCCACGCCAGCTCACTCATAAAATACAACTTATTTGCAGACGATAGTAATCTCTATGCCAGCAACACAGACCTCCATTCCTTGATGAGAACTATGAACACTGAATTGACTAAAGTCGGGACCTGGGTAATACGTAATAAACTGACCTTAAACCTCGAAAAAACCCACTACACAATCTTTCACAGAAGCAAAAACTTACCCTCAGACTTTGACCCCCTGTACCTCGGTAATATAGTCCTCAAACGCGAACAAAATACTAAATTCCTCGGAGTTATTGTTGATGAGAAACTTAACTGGAGAAACCACATACAAGCCATTCACAGTAAAGTCAATAAACAGTGCGGTATCATGTATCACACTCGACAGTCACTCACTCTTACAGCAATGAAAGAAATCTATCATGGTCTTGTTTACCAACACCTGATACACTGTCACACACTATGGGGGGCCTCTGGCTCTTCAAAACACAATCTCTGGTTACTGCACAAAAGAGAGTTGTACGGACAATGACCTACTTGAAAAACACAGATCACACAAACGAAAAATTGGCAATATTGAAATTTTTAAAATTCGAAGATATTAACACCTACTGCTGTGCCCTCTTTGTTCACAAATCTATCAATCACTTGCTTGACAATAGTTATTTCCAGTTCCCGAATAATCAGAGATACAACTTAAGGCACCCAGAGCTACTAAGACCACCCCTCATGACCACCTCTCAGTCCCAGACCTCCATAAAATATCACGGTGTGAAGGTGTGGAACAACTTACCCCCACCCATCCGAGCAAAGACTATGCTCCCTTCCTTTAAATCATCTCTTAAAAAATATCAATTGTCGAAGTATTAATATTTCTTGTAACACTTACTATATTTACAGTACCTGCTTTTATTGTACCTTCAAATCCGTTTATCGGAAATTATCATGTAAATAAATAAGCAATTACCATTGCAATAAACATATTGCCAACTAAACATAATCCTGACGGCTCTGTCCTCTTGTTCAACCTTATTACTGTACAACCCAGGTTGTATTGCTCCCTCATTATACTTATGTTTTTCAATTCCACTGTAATTTATATAAATATATATATATATATATATATATATATATATATATATATATATATATATATATATATATATATATATATAATAAATAATTATTAAAGTGATAACCGTGGTAACATTATGAGATGTTCTTATTACCACCATGCTATTGTACTATTCCAGATGATACTAAATGTTACATAATACTTCCTTGACATAAATGTATAGTATATATCAGGTGCCTAAAAGAGAGCTCAGGTTTTCAACTGGTTCAGCCATGTTAATATTGTTGTTATTATCCACTCTGTATCTGTGTTTTTCTGGCTAAATAAACTGTTATAATTCAATTCAATTCTCGGTCTCAACCATCTCCCGTCACGTATCTTTCAACCACATCTACTGTATCCACAGTTGCGTTCATCAACCACAGTTGCGTTCATCTACCACAGTTGCGTTCATCTCCCATAGTTGCGTTCATCTACCACAGTTGCATCCATCTACCACAGTTGCATTCATCTACCACAGTTGCATCCATCTACCACAGTTGCGTTCATCTACCACAGTTGCATCCATCTACCACAGTTGCGTTCATCTACCACAGTTGCGTTCATCTACCACAGTCTACCATTACTCTACCACAGTTGCGTTCATCTACCACAGTTGCATCCATCTACCACAGTTGCGTTCATCTACCACAGTTGCATCCATCTACCACAGTTGCATCCATCTACCACAGTTATGTTCATTCACCACACAGTTGTATCCACCTACCACACAGTTGCATCCATCTACCACAGTTATGTTCATCTTACCACAGTTAAAATTACCCACCAGTTGCGTCTACATCTACTACAGTTGGGTGTTCATCTACCACAGTCTACCATTACTCTACCACAGTTGCGTTCATCTTACCACAGCTGCATCCATCTACCACAGTTGCATCCATCACCACAGTTGCGTTCATCTACCACAGTTGTATCCATCTACCACAGTTGGGTGTTCATCTACCACAGTTGCGTTCGTCTACCACAGTTCACCATTTCACTCACCACAGTTGCGTTCATCTACCACAGTTGCATCCATCTACCACAGTTGTGTTCATCTACCACAGTCTACCATTACTCTACCACAGTTGCATCCATCTACCACAGTTGTGTTCATCTACCACAGTTGCATCCATCTACCACAGTTGTGTTCATCTACCACAGTTGCATCCATCTACCACAGTTGCATCCATCTACCACAGTTGTGTTCATCTACCACAGTCTACCATTACTCTACCACAGTTGCATCCATCTACCACAGTTGTGTTCATCTACCACAGTCTACCATTACTCTACCACTACCATCGCTAGCTCTCAATACGATCATCTACAGGTATTTCTCCTTTAACAAAACTCCCAAGTAGTTCTCATATCATCATTAGTTACCTGTATGTAATAGTTCATACTCCTCTCTACCACAACATTGCTCTACCTCACTGTACGTCTTTCATTCTTCTACACAGGCGCTCGAGGACCTACTCACTCGTGCAAACTTCTGGGGGATGTAAGAGTTTTCCCGTTGATTGATACTGCCGTGATGACCCTAGATATCGACGGCCAGAAAATCAAATCAACCAACCAACCAACCAACCAACCAACAAACCTAACCTAACCTAACCCAACCCAACCAATCCACTGACTCAAGCACTTAGGGTATACGCAAAGATCTTCTGCCATTATTTCTCGATATATGAACTAATAATTTTCCCGAGTCTAGTTCATCGTGTATCTATCCTGATAATGAATGTGTCCTTAGTTAATATATACGAGGATCTTGGTTTAAATCATTAATTATATTTTTGTTTTCTGTGTAAATAAAAACAATATCTAAGAACAGTTAATTATGGTATCAAAGAATATTATTTCTCTTTACACCTCATCATAAACCAGAACAATAACACCTGTCTAACTGCCTCTACCTCTCTACCTGTATACTGCCTCTACATGAATACTGCCTCTACCTCTCTACCTGTATACTGCCTCTACATGTATACTGCCTCTACCTCCCTCCCTGTATACTGCCTCTACCTCCCTCCCTGTATACTGCCTCTACCTCCCTCCCTGTATACTGCCTCTACCTCCCTCCCTGTATACTGCCTCTACCTCCCTCCCTGTATACTGCCTCTACCTACCTCCCTGTATACTGCCTCTACCTACCTCCCTGTATACTGCCTCTACCTACCTCCCTGTATACTCCCTCCACCTCGCTCACATAAAACCATTATACAACATTCATTACCTTAGTATGTGTTTTTTAACCACATAAGTATAATAATCATCAACAACCCGACAGTACTACACATTCTTTCCACATTAATATTCTCGGACTTAACATTCAAAATCTCCGGATCAACACATCACCTGAGTAAATTTTGTCCGTGTGTATGAGGTGTTATTTTTTTTATATACAGTAAGACCTAACTATTTCGTCTTATTAACTCTCCTCCTTTAGTCGATTATCTCTCTTCCCTTTCGCTTCGCCACAATGTTGCTTCACTCTCTCTCTTTTACAGGTACTTTAACGGGCAATGTTCGGTGGATTTGGCATCCTGTGTACCGCCGGCAAGGCCGTGGGTTCGTAACACTCGTCTTGCTCGCGGTGCCCACCGTTTTTCTGTGGATGTCGGTCACACGAGAATAACCCGTTATAGTACCTCCTTCTTTCCTCACACAGCCAAACTGTGGAATGCTTTGCCTTCTTCTGTGTTTCCATGCTCTTACAATCTGTCTCACTTTAAAAAGCTGGTTTTCCGGCATCTTCGTGGTGTAGATTAATACAGTATAACCTTTTCTTTTTTAATATCTTTCCTTTTTTTTTCTGCCCCGCTGTGGGTGGGTGACCCGTGCCCGCAGGATAAGCCTCAAAAAAAAAAAAAAAAAAGTGTTGGGGTAAAGGTGACTGACGGGAGAACATGAATTACTCCAAGACGCATCTGACAGGACGAAGACACACAAATATTTACGAAGCCACGAACTCAACTGAAGACCACACACCTGACAAGAGGAATTCACACCCCAATACAGTAAACAAGACATCCACTCACCTGAAGAACACCACACAGATGACAAGTAGAAGCCAAACTCCAACACAGAAGAAGCCACATACACCTACCTGTTAAAGAAAGAAAAATACAACATTACACAAGAGACTGGAGGTGATACAGAACACGTGTCTAGAGGCACCTTACAGGAGTCATACAGCACTGATAGCTGAATGCAGAGGACAGGATATTAAGAGACTATTAGGATACGCACTGATTTAAGGGGGAACTTTAAGGTTGGATAAAGGGCTCGTTAAGTGGTGTGGTGGGGGGGGGGGTAATGTTAAGGGTTTGTAGTTATGGTAAGATGGGGGTATAGGGTTAGCTAATGGGTTTTGTACTTCTGGTAAAGGGTTTCAAACTTAAGGGAGCTTTAGGGGTGAGACGATACCCTTTTTGTAACCAATCCAGGAGACAGACAGATCCTTCCTCGAGATGAATTAATTATGAAATAAATAAAAAAGAACCACGGATGTAGTTCAATAACTTAAGAAACTTCATCGGGAGTTTGTCAGTACAGGACAGGGCAGCGGTGAAGCCCTCTTGCAGCTGCCTGGCTAATTGCATGTACATAAAGAACTGACAAGGCTGGAGGTTGTGTGTGTGTCTGTGTGTGTGTGTGTGTTTGGTCTAACACATGGTCGGTGAGGAGACGCCGCCACCACACTAAAAGTCGCACATAAACCTTCCTGTTGGTATGCTAATGAGATTGGTCTTAAAGATGACCCCCCCAAACACACCCATTCCACTTCCTACCATACTGACACCACACCTACTACCATTAATACAGTCACTTCACAAAGAGTTAAAACATCATAATAAAAGTTAAACCATAATCCATAAGAGTTAAATCATAATCCATAAGAGTTAAATCATAATCCATAAGACTTAAACCATCATCCATAAGAATTAAACCATCATTCACCAAGAGTTAAACCATCATCCACCAAGGGTTAAACCATGACCCTGATACACCCAATATCAGTGTGACCTCTACCCTATCCCCATCTTCTCTGCTTTAACCCAGAATTAATTACATTACACTCCAGATATTAACACTTACACATTACCTTTAAACCCGGCCATAGCCTCTCTCCTCCCCTTGTTCCCTCTTTCTCTCACCTCACCCCCAATTTAACTATCTCCTTCACGTCTTAATTATCACTTCTCTCTGTCTCTCTCTCTCCTTTCAATTCTCTCTCACTCAGAACCAGCTCTTCAATATCATTCTCAGTCTCTCACCAATTAAATCAGGTAATATTTCTCAAGCTTGCCCACATTCCAGCTCCGAATCTGGGTTATGATTTTAAGCTGAGTTTAATAAGTTTAATTATTCCTTTCTTGACTTGACTGATGGATGTTGAGGGAGAATGAGGATTTTTATTTTGTTTTGTTTTATTCAAAGTCCTTCATATTTATTCATTTAAAACCATACCTGTGTAGTTAGTGATTACAGTGAGGTGTCGTTAGTGAATCTGCTTCAACATATATCTGGCTGTTGTTGTTATTATAGTGAACCTTGAACAGCGCAATTAATGGTAATGTAAGTCAAAGGTCACACAGGTGGGTCATTAACAGGTGGGTCACACAGGTGGGCCATTAACAAGTGGGTCACACATGTAGGCCATTAACAGATGGGTCACACAGGTGGGCCATTAACAGGGAAGCTCCAACACACAACAAGTCCCAACACCTTGCTTGTCAATATGGTCACAGAATGGGTAAATGTGGATCTTTATTACAACCTATTTTGTCTTATTTTACATTGTACATCTTCCTGGGCCTCACAACGCCAAAGGAAGTAAACATTTGGACTAATACACATCATTACACTATTGTTGTTTACATACAGGTACAATTCCCTTCAATAGTGCGCTTTCAGGGGCTCGTCATATAGCCTTGGTACTGTCCCCTTCACTAGTGAGTTTGCAGGGCTCGTCATATAGCCTAGGTACTGTCCCCTTCACTAGTGCGTTTACAGGGGCTCGTCATATAGCCTAGGTACTGTCCCCTTCACTAGTGCGTTTACAGGGGCTCGTCATATAGCCTAGGTACAGTTCCCTTCACTAGTGCGTTTACAGGGGCTCGTCATAAAACAGTCCCCTTCACTAGTGCGTTTATAGGGGCTCATCATATAAACATTCCACATATCAATATCTTTGAAATATTTGTTTTAATATTGTAATTTGATGCCATAGTACTGTATGGTTGCTAAGTGAGTTTCCTTCCGTCGAATGTAAATAAACATAGGCTGCCACATTGTATACTCTGACGAGCGCCCTACAACACCTCACAAAGGCTACACCAACACACTACACATCAACACTTTACTCAGGTAACACATTAATACCTTTCACACCTGTGTGTTCTTTCACCTAGACACCAAACTACTGCTGCTCTCAGGGTTGTCATGGTGAATATATATACATCAAATATGAACACTTGATCTGTCTGTTCTAGAGTTGCTGAAGACAGACAGACAGAGACAGACATACCTTCAGAGAGTAATAAAGACAGCTGGAGATTTTGAACGTGTGACACGAGGAGAAGCAACATATAATCTTAACCATATATATATATATATATATATATATATATATATATATATATATATATATATATATATATATATATATATATATATTGATAAATCGGAAATAAACAAGATAGTTTTTATTCAATATATATATATATATATATATATATATATATATATATATATATATATATTTTTTTTTTTTTTTACGGGTAATAT
>NW_024743432.1:15000-19050 GCF_018991925.1 Homarus americanus | reverse complement strand
TTACTCTTATCATCCGCTTAAGATACTTAAAGTCGGAGCATCATTTTCAACATCTGGGTCAATGTCTTTGATAACAATGTAGAGAAGGAAATTACAATGTGTAGTATTATGAAACACCCAAAAGCTATCAGACAATAATCATGACCCAGATCTAAAGTGGGTAAAGCTTTACATGAAAGTATTCCTTGTGAGATATGTTGTGACAATCTAGCGAAAAGGATAACAACATTTGGCATCAAGAGTCATCACGGGTCATCACCGTTTGAAAAAAAATCGTTTTACAACTTAGAACAAAATTTGAGAGAAATAACATCAAAGGGCAACTTGAGATGTCATAGTTTCTCCTCTTTTTACCAGCAGGAGTCTCGTCACATCATCCTATCCCCATATTTTGATACCTACCTAAACTTCTGCTCCATCTTATATCATTTCTCACCCACACCCTCACACACGCCCCTACTGTATACATTACCAACCACCAAAGCCACTCACCCTCTTCCGCTTCTTCAAGCCACCCGTAAGACTCTAGCTTCCGATAAGACTAACCAATTCCTTCCTTCCTTCCACCTCCTCCTCCTCTATCCTCTTATGTCACCACCTTCCTCTTCCTTCTCCTCCAGCCAACCACATGACTCCAGTTTCCGCCAAAAGTAACCAACTCCCTCCTCCTCCTTCTCTATCCTCCTATGTCATGCCCTGCCTCTTCCTTCGCCTCCAGCCAACCACATCACTCCAGTTTCCTAAACGATTGACCAATTCCCTCCTTTTACTACTCCTTTCCGCTCCTTCTTTTCCCTCTTCCTCCTCACACCGCTATCTCCTCTTCTTATACCTCCAGCAGCCACCAGTACCGCCAACTACGAGCCCTCACCCTCGGCCACCACGAAACAGAAAGACTCCCATCCCCAACCCTTACCCGCCTACCTGACACCCGCAGCCACAGACAAAAGCCCCTGGGATGCATCACAGGCCCACCCACATCATTTACATCTCTTTCTGGTCTACTTATGTTTATAGTCATGATGTGAGTGGGTGATGGGATGAGGGGGGGGGACAAGAGATGCTGTATCGTGATATTAAGGAACAGCACCACCAGACGCCGAGAAGATGGCCCGCGCTGAGATAACACAGGCTGGCCACCCAAGGAAGATTGGTGGCCAGGTCTAGATGGTGATGATGGGAGGCAAGAGGTGAAGCATAGTGGAAGATGGGAGGGAGGGGTGTTGTATGGTGAATGATGGGAGGGAGGGGTGATGTATGGTGAATGATGGGAGGGAGAGGTGATGTATGGTGAAAGATGGGAGGGACGGAGGGAGGGGTGATGTTTGTTTGGTGGAAGAGGGGGGAAGGGAGGGAGGGAGGGGTGATGCATGGTGGAAGAGGGGAGGTAGGGAGGGGTTATGTATGGTGGAAGAGGGGAGGGAGGGAGGGAGGGATGGTGTTTGGTGGATGAGGGGAGGGATGGAGGGGTGATGTACGGTGGAAGGGGGGAAAGAGGGAGGAAGGGGTGATATATGGTGGAAGAGGGGAAGGAGGGAGGGGTTATGTATGATGGAAGAGGGGAGGGAGGGAGGGAGGGGCTGTGGGAAGAGTGATAATTACACATCAACGTCGACCAAGACGATGATGACGATACTGCTGACTGTAATAAGAGTGATGGTGATGATGACGATACTGCTGATGATACTAATTATTAATATTATTATAATTAGGGAAAAGGGTGATAATTATGACGACCTGATAATACTGGTGACGATGGCAGGGATGATGACTTTGTAACCGAAAATAGTGTTTAACGACGACTAAGTAACTATGTCAGTAAGATAGCATTCAGATATCCGCCCAGTCACTAGCCATCAGCGAAACAAGGAAATTTATAGAAGTAAACACCCACAATGTGTGTGTGTGTGTGTGTGTGTGTGTGTGTGTGTGCGTGCGTGTGTTTGTGTGGTCAGTATTTGATATTTGCTAAAATATTATTTTTATTTTCTCATCTGCCGCTGCTTCCAAATATTACTGAAACTACAAAACAGTATTTTCTTTACAAAACACTTTTACTAGAGGAGGAAAGTGACGAAAACTCGAGTCAATATCAACACTGGGCTTTACGACTTTCTTTCTTAAACTTGTGAGAATTTAGTGTATCTTTTACAGACTAAATTAACTTATAGAGCCACTTTACGAGAAGATACACCAAATAATACCATTTACCCCTCAATGAATCCTGTACCAGGAGCACACAAATTATGTTCCGGGACAGATATTAACAAACCTTATTTCGAGACACGGCCACTGAGACAGACTCCACCTCATACACCAGGCTGAATGAAGCCTCGTCTTGCGTGTAGGAGCGGATTAGCCAGTTCTATTTACACAAGTCTGGCAATAGTTCCGCCCTCTTAGTGCACGACCCTTGCATGTGAGTGAAAGGCTCTTCTCTGAAGACACGCAACACCAAGGTGATCCACGCCACGCTGTCTGCTTCATAGTCTGTTGTGAACAGACAGTTCCTGAAGTAAACTGTTTGACACAGTTAATAAAAAGTCATACACTGAAGTAAACTGTTTGACCCAATAATCGAATTCATTCTCAGTAGAAATGATGGTTACAATCATCTATTTAAGGAAGCTATTGAGGAGAGAGTTATGGCAAGCTATAGCTGTTTATATATTGTTATAGGTCACCTGTTGCATGATGTGTTGCTCAACGAACACTTATTGAGACACCGGCTGTTAACTTTCACCCTTTCGAAGTTTGTACAGTAATATATAGAGCGAGGAGAGGGAAGTGGGGGGAGAGTAATGTCGGGGGGGTCCTCGTGTGATGGAGGCAATAATCGAAACCCATTCATAAGAACCCACAAACACAGTCAAGTTTACCTTCGAGAGAAATAATCGTTTGTGCATTATATATATATATATATATATATATATATATATATATATATATATATATATATATATATATATATATATATATATATATATATATATATATATATATATATGCTGATAACCACAAGGAAAGAAGAAAACACGAAGTTCCCAAGCGCTTATTAATGTGAGAGATGAAACTACCCTCCCTCCTAGTCGGCTCTTCCAGCACTATTTTTAGCATGTAAATAAATATCATGATAAATACCTGTAAATTTGTAATCTGCGTAATAAAATTTCAACATTATATACGTGCAAGAATTTGCTTGTCCTGTTTTCTGAAGTAATATAGGTAATTGGTCCAATTTAAAAAAAAATAGAGGAGTTAGAAAAACATATCATAAGCGCGTGTGTGAGTTGAATCGGGATAAAATCCGTCACTCCTGGTGCTCTTGTGCACGTGTTCACCCACTCCGTCTCCTATGGCGACGGACGAGTGGCGACGGGGACAGGCAGGGATGACAGTCGGGAGTCGCTAGTCACAACTCTGTACATGGACGGCACAAATAAGATGGTCGTTTATGCACTAAAATCTAGGCAGTAGTGCAATCCGTTCCTGTCTGTACGACTGAGCATCCCTTTCGAGGTGCCAATCTGCTCAACCCACACGCGGAGGGGGCTAGAAAATGTGCCCTAAACAACGCCTGCCTAAAAACCCAACCTGGCTGGGCAACCGCACCCACTAAAGTCATCCTTATGCGGTCGAAAACAAAATCAAAATCCAAACAAAAACAAACTACACAACCTTTTATGGTCGCTGCATGGAATGTCAGGACCCTTCTGGATACTGGCACAAATGAGCGTCTTGAAAGAAGAACTGCCCTTGTGGCAAAAGAGCTGGATAGGTATAACATCGAACATAGCAGCCGTTAGTGAGTCCCGGCACCCAGACGAGGGTCAACTCTCAGAACGGGGGTCTGGCTATACATTCTTCTGGAAGGGTAAGCCTGCTGAGGAGAGAAACCACATTTACGGAGTTGGCTTTACCATTTGCCAACGCATCCTACACAGGCTAATTGAAATGCCTATTGGGATCAGCGTGGATCTCTTTACGCTTAGATTCCCACTGAATCACTCGCGTCAAGCCTTCTTTATCAGTGCATACGCCCCAACACTG
>NW_024743432.1:0-10000 GCF_018991925.1 Homarus americanus | reverse complement strand
GGGTGTGTCTTATTATTTAGTCCACAGAGTTCTTTAAGCTTACAATACCACTGACTGATGTTGGTCTGCTTCAGGTGTTGCAACTTGGTTGAGTAGTAAGACTTCTTTGCAGTGCGTTTTTCGCGGATGACTTGGTTGCAAAGGGACCTGTAGCGGTTGTGGTCATTGAGTAAAAGGCGCTGTCTCTCTGTTGCATAAGTCTTTTGATCCGAGGTGTGATCCAGGGCAAGTCATCTGGGTGTGATCAGACGGACTTCTCGAAGAAGAAGTGGTGGTGTTGATATAATTTATCCATTTGGTGTCCACGTCATCCACACTAAATACTTCAGTCCAGGGATGGTGAATTATCCGCTACCCGAAGAGATGCACTGCAGTCAGTAATCGGCCTGTCGGTCTTCATGTAGGGTCTCTGTACTTGGCTGGTAGTGGGAGCTGGAGACCAGAACACTGATAGGTGTGTGCTACATCCGATAGGAGGCATTGGTTGAGGTGGTTGGTACTGGTCTGCTAAGTCAGTTAAGATAAGGTCAAGGACATTTCGACCGTGTGTGGGGAAGTTCACAACTTGTGATAGTGATAGCTGGTCCTGGATGTCAGTGGTGTCAATTTCGTTATAATCCCCGCATAATACTAACTTGGCACATGGGTACCTAACTCTGAGGTGGGTTGACGTGGTAATGAGGTGATTGATAAGAGTGTATCTGGTGGGTGAGCGAGGCGGATGGTATGACACGCAGGTTATGATATGCAGTGTGGCGTGGGTGAGCCCGTGGCACGACCCGTACCCATAATGCCTACACATTTGCTGGGACTTGAACATCCAGGCGTGACGGGCCTAGGTCATCTTGACAGAAGAGGGCAACGCCCCCTCCACGTCTATGTGAACGAAGGTGATGAAAGAGTTGCTATCCCTCAATGTGGCAGGTTTACCAAGCTTCACATATGGCAACGACGTTGGCAGCGACTGATCGGACTGTAGTTGTCAGTTCGTCAAATTTATTAGCTAAGGAATTGACGTTGGAGAGTAGTAGAGACTTAGATCATACTATTTTCGTGGAACTTCAGTGTAATGGTACGGTCTGTCATGGATGGGTTTCTCTGGTTTCCTAGCGGAGGTTATGGTCCAAATGGGCTTTTTGTTTATGACGCCCCGGTCTACGACTGCGCGCATGGAATATGTTCAGTGACTGAGTCGCGCGATAACTCTGCCATCAGGATAACAGTGTGTGTGTGTGTGTGTGTGTCTTAAGTGCTCGCTAAACATTTATGACTATTTTAGTTACCATCACCGCGCTAATTTGTACCAATAAAAATGACGTCCATGAATTAATTGTATATATATATATATGTATGTATATATATACATATATATATATATATATATATATATATATATATATATATATATATATATATATATATATATATATATATATATATATATATATATATATATATATATATATATATATTACGTGCAAATTCCACTTTGCTGGGGTAAAAAATGCCTGCGATATCTTCCGGACGAACAAAAAAGAAACCAAACCGAACAACCACTGGGGACGGAGTGGGTGAACACGTACACAAGAGCACCATCAATGACGGGTTTTATCCCGATTCAACATGAACCCGACCTTTTGAATGGTTTATGACAAGTTTAAAACACAATTTTAAATCAAGGAGCTTCAATGGTAAGCGGCACCGCTCATAACACCTAAGTGAACTCAAAATGTGTCAAGTTATATTCCCATAAAATGTGAAAAGACATTATGAAAAGAAGGGTGAGCTACTAAACGGCTATAAAGTACCTGGCTAATAGACGCATCTTGCTACTCCTTACAGAACTAGATGTTTACAGCTATGGACGGTACCTGTCTCCTGCCAGGCGACAAAAGCATTAATACACGTCTAACCTTCACATATAGCAGCTAAAGGATTTTTTAATATCTCTTCATACTTCCTTTATTTCTCTGCTCTATCATAAAATGGCACATAATTCCTAATAGAAACGCGAGGTTTTCTGGTCGGATATCAGAGCTACTTTAGTAGTGAGACTTGTCAGTTTCAAATGAATTCTTTAGATAACAAGCGTTCACCACTACCATGAGTATTACTATTACTTTACTGACGATCTATTTCTTTAAAGGTAGAGAAAATCCATAAGTCAAGACAATAATATGACAGCTTTCAATGAACTATTACCGACCGCTGTATCAACTCGCAACTTTACTCCACCCACCCTCACCTACAACCTCAACCTTATACACTCACAAGAACCTCACCCTTACACCCTCGCCACACCTACCTATAAACCCACATCACCGAGATCCATTCACACCCTCCCCATACATACTGTGGTGTAATGGTCAGCAAGCTCGCCTCTCAAGTGAGTGGAGCTGTGTTCCATCAGTAATTGGAAACCTGGAATAATGGTAAGCCATTGCAGTTGGCGAGTTACACGGTCTTCTTAAATTATTCCTAGACACTGGGTCATACCGCTCGTTAACTCGGGGTGTGGATGTTGTGTTGGCGACAGAATCTACACCCTACACAAATACACCCCTAAGGTGACTAAAACACCCCAAAGGTGACAAATACACCCCTTAGGTGACAAATACACCCCTAAGGTGACAAATACACCCCTTAGGTGACAAATACACCCCCTAAGGTGACAAATACACCCCTTAGGTGACAAATACACCCCTTAGGTGACAAATACACCCCTTAGGTGACAAATACACCCCTAAGGTGACAAATACACCCCTAAGGTGACAAATACACCCCTAAGGTGACAAATACACCCCTAAGGTGACAAATACACCCCTAAGGTGACAAATACACCCCTTAGGTGACAAATACACCCCTAAAGTAACAAATACACCCCTAAGGTGACACATACACCCCTTAGGTGACAAATACACCCCTAAGGTGACACATACACTCCTAAGGTGACAAATACACCCCAAGGTGACCCTATGGCCGGCCATTCCCGAGCACGAGGGGTAACCATTACATACACCTTTCCCACATACAAACGCTCTTACATCTACCTACACACACGCACGCACATAAATATTATTGCTACCATTTACACATTGCTATGTTATGCCTTTCAAATGTTCAAATAAATCAAATAAATTATCAAATTTATAAGTCAGGCTGGAGAATTAATGCTGCTGAATAATGTAGTTAAACGTATATCATATGGCCCTCACAACCCCAGCCTTTCCCTATCTCCCAGTACCCCACTTGCCACCCTCCCAAAATCTCCCCTTTGGGCATGTGTCATTACTTCCTTGATTAGCCGGCAACGGGCATATTCTCCACTCTGGAAATAGTTTGTACTGAAAATTAATTTAAATCCTATGAATTTATCTTCAGTTTGTGCATGGCATCATATCATCAATGAACAAAAAGAGAATTGTCAACTATACGTAATTACATAAAATGGTTCAAATGAGAAGAAATACAAAAAAATTAACGAGTGATTCTGACATATAAAGAGCAATGAGGATATATCCTTCAAAAACATCGTGGGCCAAGTTTAGAAGTGAAGACACGGGTATACTTAGTAGAGTCGCCCATACTAAACAAATGATATGTGTCAGAGAATAACGAATACTTTCACATCGATACAAAAGTTAGTGGGATTGTGAAGGACAGTGAAAGTTTTAGAAATCAAGACCAGCAAGGACTAGAAAGATTTAATTTTAATAGAGTGGATGAAGGGACGATTGTTTAGGAACGTAGAAGATATTATTTGTCTTCGATGATGCTGTGTCTCATTAGTTCCGTTTTATTTCATGTTCCTGAGAACTAAATTGTTGTTGTGTGTTTTTGATGTCCTGCACCAATGACTGTCAGACTTTTTTTCTAAACTTCTCGCAAAAACTTTGAAGTCATATCTCATAAATTACGAAATTTATTGAAAAATGCTTGCACAGCAGCATTTATTCGATTAATACCTGTAATATACTGGACCAACATCTATAATACAATGGATCAACATTCAAACCCACATAAACATTTTGAGAATCCCTTTACGGAAGATTCAAGGACTTGGTCAGTTGAGTGATAATAAAATAATCAATCCATGGACATCACTCGTTATTTTTCTCAAATTTATTCTCTGTTACAAGCGTCTCAATAAAATATTTATTTTTTTGTTTCTAGAGAGACAGACTCTTACAAAATATCACTTGAATTAATGTGAGTACTTCTACCACAAGATAATTAGCGAAAAGGCTGGACAATTTTCATGTGGACCGGTGGTGTAAATGCCCTCTATGCTAGCAGGAGGTCCACCTAACTGGTCGTAGTCACAGAAGGAGCTACCAAAGTTTAATGGTATGGATTCTTATCGTGTCGTTAGTCGGCATTACCACAAGAGTCCGAGATTATGTCTTGTTTTATGGACTGTCTCCCCAGGCCACAGTGTTCGGGTCCAGGCGGTGGTGGGTCTTTAGTGCCACGCTACTGACTTTGACTATCACTGTGTTGTCTCCTCAGCTCTCCTATCACAGCAGGGGAGGTAACGGGGGAGACGCAGTAGGAGAGGGAGGTAACGGGGGAGACACAGTAGGAAGGGGAGGTAACGGGGGAGACGCAGTTGGAGGGGGAGATAACGGGGAAGACGGAGTAGGAGGGGGAAGTGAAGGGCAGGACGTGACTATACACAAATAGGAGGGTGAAGATACTTATAAAACTCTACTGAGTGGTGAAGAGGGTTATGACTGCTCTGTGTGTGTGTGTGTGTGTGTGTGTGTAGGGGGGGGTTAAATATGAGCTATCTAATGTTAGCTAAACGGGCCCATCTTATCAATACATCTGCTGAATTATAAAATATGTTCAGTGACGCGTAGGTGAGCGTTAAGTCATACATGATTGTTTCTATTCTACGTCAAAAAAAATACTTGAACTACACACACACACAAATAAGAGATACTATGGTTGTATAATTAGGCAAAGTAGAGGGCAGGAGAGCCAGGGGTAAGGCAGAGACTGGGATGGATGAATGAAATTAAAAACTGGGTCCCCAGAGATACAAAACCTTGGGGGATTGGTAAGAACAGCCCGAGAACGTTTAGAGTGGAGGACTGTGGTCGCCATGTTCTTCACATTAAATGGAAAAGACAAGAGCCCAAGAATTGACATTAAAGGATATTTATTTTTCTCATACGAAAACATCACAAACTTCATGTAAGTGTAAGATACCGTACCGCACATTAATTTTTCATATACTCAAATTCAATATCAAAATAAGTTAGTTTAAAATCGTCACACGCTTGAGTTCGACTACAAGTATCAGAGTATCTTGATAGTGATTCACCTCACTAAAATATCTCAAACCACTGAGTAGGATAACTTCCCTTTTGAGTGCACTGACTTAGTCCTTTGAGTGCGATATATTAAACTGTTATTTAGGATGCGTCATTGTCTTGAGTGAGACCACATTGTAATCTGGGGGCGAAGTCACCTGACTCATCGAATTGTTTTCTAAGGGTTAAGCCATTGCACTCAAGAAGATAAGTCATCGTAGTTAGGGGTTAAGTCATCGTAGTTAGGGGTTACGTCATCGTAGTTAGGGGTTAAGTCATCGTAGTTAGGGGTTAAATCATCGTAGTTAGGGGTTAATTCATCGTAGTTAGGGGTTAATTCATCGTAGTTATGGGTTAACGATTAGTTATGTTGAATTACTGCAGTTAGTGACGATGTTAATGTAAATGAACGTCAATTCATCACTTAATAACCATTTTTAATTTAAAGTCATTTGCTGTCAATCCCATGAGTATGATGACCAACCCCTTGAGCAGGATAACTGGTGACTTAAGGGTTATGTCTTCTCTCATGATTAATTCAGGAAGGATTTAGACATACGTACCCAGAGGCGTAGTCGTCCTACGTATGTCTCTTCACGGCTGTCTGACTGGGTAGTTTGAACCTGTTCCAGGGTTGGTCCACCGAAAATGGGGTGATTCCATATCTGGACAAGTACTAGAGCAGCCCTCCAGAGACTACACAGGTCTCCTCGAGGTCTGCAGCCCACTTAACAAATTGGTCTACTCATTCATTGGCCAAAATGTTGCAACGCTTGGGAATTCAGGTCACGATAACTAATTTGACGCTTGACTGAAACTCGTTAATGATGACACCCTGAAGCTAATTTCAATCAGTAGTACATTAATTACAAGCTTCGGGTTCTCCCATAAAGTCAATGAATTCACACATTTATCATAATTTGATGTTACAGAAATTGACGAGGCAGAAAACTCATAAATATTGGATTAATTAATGACAACGCTGGCAATATATTTATTTATTTACAATGAAAGATGCCAACACACTTAAGATAATACAAAAAAGTTTCTCACACTCAGTTTCATATGAGATGCTGGTGACCTTAGATCTCTGTTATATAGTTAAATGTACTAAATCCAATTCAATTTATCCTTGTATATAAGAGTTGAAACAAAACAGCTTTGTACTGCAGTTGTTTTTCTTCTAAGTTTTGTGTAATGACTAAAAAACTGTACATTTGTCCCAACATTCAGTGTAACTGGATTACATGCGAAGGGAAAGCAGCTTCATATGTCTTTGGGTTGATTGAACCTTAACTTCATAAAATCCGTAGAAGTAAAAATAAATAAAACGAAAAACGACAAAAGTGCCGTCTGAGTGTATTAAGCAAAGGTACAAGTCTATCGAGTTACAAATTAATTTGTCAAAAAATACAGAAGTGACGATTAAGTGTAATTTTTTAAAGAAAGTAATAAAAAGCTACGCAGTAAAAATACTGTGTTGTTCGTATGGAGGCAACGTAAGGTGCTGGGTGGACGGAGGGTTATACTGTTAAAGTCAGGTGGCGTTATTTTCTGGGGACGGTCAGTATAAGCACACTCCCACCTTACGTAGGTAATAGAGGGGAATACGACCACTTTCTTCTGGTAATAATAAAAATGATTTGTACATAATATTTAAAAATAACACCTTACTGAATATTGAGCCAAGTGAAGGTAACCATCATGTTTAAAACTACCTTAACTCACTGTTAGACTCCACCTCAGCCGTAGTCTTCGTCTGCCTGGAGGAGACAGTTTAATGGTAGTGTGCAGCTCCCTGGGTACAGTCACTTGCGGCGTTCACACAAGATACCTTTCCTATTATAATCCTTTATTTATATTCTTAGTGTTTGATGTTCTCCAAATAATTTACACACACACATATACGCACATAATAGTTGACGACTGTTATGAAACCAATCACTCTGATAAAATCCGATACCATAACAAGTGACACAGATAGTTCACACGACCGTGGCCACTCTGGACCGCTTTTATTATATGCTCAATTCTTTAAACTGTAAAGGTTATATTTGATTCACTATTCACATGATGTTTCAGTGGCACACAGTTAAAGTATAAGAATAACAATTTTAGATTCATTTTCACAATCCCTCCGCTGGGCCTCACAAAGCGAGTCATTTGAAAAAGTTTTACATGCCCTGTACCAGAAGCTACACTAACACCAGGATCTTATAGTTAGGCGACATAATGTAGAGTCATGCATTTTGAGAAACGCTGTAGTGCAGAGCGTATGTGTCTATTTCTGTCTTCTTACGGTAAAATTCTGAGCTGGATAACAGAGGGAGGAGTATTAAATCTAGGACTCTCGTTCTAGATTAACTGGGTTAAGTTAATGATTCTTGTAAAGTGACTTGAGTGTTCGCTTTACAGTTTACGAGTAAGTATCTGGGTGTATAGTAGACCAGCTGTACCATTGTTATTAAATGTTTTGTCCCATCTTTATGTAACGACTAAGGAGGTTACTTTTTGTCACTATTTCTCACGCTGGATGTTTATTATGTTCAGCGCAGTAGTATGGGATGTGAATGGACACGCGCTTTAGTCGGACTTTAACGAAATACAAGCCTGTGTAAAATATTTTTTTCCCCCAAACTAGTTGTGTTTCAGCCCAGCACCACCGGTGCATTTACTGGCTTTGATACCGCCCGTTTCTGGCGACTGAATAAAGGAAGTTTGTTTAGCATTTCCAAAAGTAACTGGTTCTTTGCTACTACTTTTAGCGTGACCGAACGAGCAGCCGCAATAGATATAGTGAGTGCAGGAAATTTAAGTTTGCGAAAAAGGAAAGACCTCTGCATGGGGGGAATTCCGCCATCTTAGGGTGCCTTACAATAACACACTATCAAAACTACCATTCGAATAACATAGAGCACCTGAGAACTACCTCCCGTGCCTATACAGACCAAGGCTAAATGACAGATGACGGTGTATATCACCCAACTTGCATAACCCATCTAGAAGAGCCAAAGTCGTGTTACCAGCTCATATATTGTGGTTGTGAGACTCCATGTGCGACCAGAGGGAAATGTGGACGGGGAGTGTGGCGGAGGCCAGTGTGTACAGTACATCAAAATAAGTCACAACTCAGAACTGGCTGTAGGACTGTTATAGGTAGTTCTGTCCACTGAGTGTACAACCTAACCGAAGAAAGTCTCGTGCCTCATGTATCTTAGTGTGATCAGCATCGTGGCTTAAAACGTTTTAGCAACTTGATGAACCATAAGTCTACTGAACAACTGAGAAAAGAGAAGTTATAAATAAAACATGAACATCGCACGGAAGAAAAACATTATCAAATATTTTCTTTTTTCCAGTGAGAATATACAAGCAAGAGTGTTGCTAGTGCCCTCTGGCCTAACAGTGTTTGCATTATCTACAGACAAGTTAGGTATAGTACATGTTTATTGGTGATTAATTAAATGGTGATCAAATCTGGGTTACAGGAGTGATTCGGTATAAATTGGAAAGACCTCTGGCAAAATTTTAGTTTCGCTTTTTCGATTACTTGTATCTAAGCCTCCCCAAGAGTTTATGTTGGATAAAATAAAAAGGATGTTATCGGAAAACCTTGACCGTCTGTTGCACTCACTCTCTGCTTTTGAGCAATCATGTGCTTAAAGAGGAACTCCATGAGTTGCGGTGACTGGGGAGGTGTGGCGTTTTAAAGTATTATTAATTGCCAGAAGAGAATTTAGAATCAGTACTTTAGTATGACTTCACCTCATATACGTGAATTGATGGTTTTATGCAATTAGAGTTTTGAAGGTTGGTTGTTGTGTTATGGTTGCATGACTAAGAAATACAATTTCCCCACAAGGAACCATCCCGGGTTCACTCTATAATATTACTGCCTGTGTCAGGAGGTCAACGAGGCGACTGTCGAGATATTGCCTGTCTTAACTATCCAGTTCAGAATCCTGAAAAAAATTTAACTTTTAAAAATCCTGACGGCTTGCGCGAAAAAGTCGACGAAGACTTTAAAAACAAACTGACACTCCAACTGCTCTTTACCCACAGGAGTTGTTCTCCCTGTCATTTCAGCGACACTTCACAGGTTATATAATTAGATGGCAGCTGAAGTTCTGTGTACAGGAAGACACACTTCTTACTAGCAACAAGACCCTGAATTGTATCATTCTTGTTTTTGGGTCGCTAATTCGTGTCACTGGTGATTTATTATGATCCCCCTCCTCACACACTGAAGACCCGTGGCCAGTGAAGCTGTGATGGAGACGTAATAATGGGCTCCGTCACTCACTCCATCAGTCCGTTTTAGTTTCGTTTTTTGAACATAACTCACGAACTATCAAACAGACTTCATAAAAAACATGTATACAAATTAAGTTACTGATAAAAAATGAGTTTGATAAAAAAACCCTCTTAACTTAAATAATTTTCAGTGAAGAATATACAGTAGATTACTGTACTGTGTTGTCACCGTCTGGCGGTAAACATGACCAACACCTAGAAATACTGAGTGTTGACATTTTATTTAATAACCGTAGGATTTGTTCTTTACCGTGAAGGTGTGTCAAATGTTTCTCTGGTACTAAACGTGGCGAGGCTTCTGGTGTTACTATCGGGTTCACTGTCGTCAAACAATGCCTGTAACGTGCTAAGTGTCGGTATATCTAAAT
>NW_024743431.1:0-7109 GCF_018991925.1 Homarus americanus | reverse complement strand
ATAAATTAATTGTTGCCATTTTTCGTTTTCGTCCCTTACTGCCGGTGATCGCATATAAGGCAATTGTTGCCATTATGGTTTTCGCCCCACTGCTGCCATTAATCACATATAAGGCAATTGTTGCCATTTTTTATTGTCGCCCCTCTGTTGCCATTAATCACATATAAGGCAATTGTTGCCATTTTTTGTTTTCGCCCTACTGCTGCCATTAATCACATATAGAGCAATTGTTGCCATTTTTTGTTTTCGTCCCTCTAATGCCGTTAATCGCATATAAGGCAATTGTTGCCATTTTTTGTTTTCTTCCTACTCCTGCCATTAATCACATATAAGTCAATTGTTGCCATTTTTTGTTTTCGCCCCACTGCTGCCATTAATCACATATAAGGCAATTGTTGCCTTTTTTTTCGTCCCTATGCTGCCGGTAATCGCATATGAGGCAATTGTTGTCATTTTTTGTTTTCGCACCACTGCTGCCATTAATTACATATAAGGCAATTGTTGCCATTTTTTTTCGCTCCACTCCTGCCATTAATCACATATAAGGCAATTGTTGCCATTTTTTGTTTTCACCCCACTGTTGCCATTATTCACATACAAGGCAATTGTTGCCATTTTCTGTTTTACCCCACTGCTGCCATTAATTACATATAAGGCAATTGTTGCCATTTTTTTGTTTTCGTCCCTCTGCTGCCGTTAATCGCATATAAGGCAATTGTTGCCATTTATTGTTTTCGCCCCACTGCTGCCATTATTCACATATAAGGCAATTGTTGCCATTTTTTGTTTTTGCCCCACTGCTGCCATTAATCACATATAAGGCAATTGTTGCCATTTTTGGTTTTCGTCCCTCTGCTGCAGTTAATGGCATATAAGGCAATTGTTGCCATTTTTTGTTTTCGCCTAACTGCACCCATTAATCTCATATAAGGCAATTGTTGCCATTTTTTATTGTCGCTCTCTGCTGCATTAATCACATATATGGCAATTGCTGCCATTTTTTGTTTTCGCCCCACTGCTGCCATTAAGCACATATAAGGCAATTGCTGCCATTTTTGTTTTCGCCGCTCTGCTGCCATTTATCACATATTAGGCAATTGTTGCCATTTTTTGTTTTCGCCCATTGCTGCCATTAATCACATATAAGGTAATTGTTGCCATTTTTTTTCGCTCCACTGCTGCCATTAATCACATATAAGGCAATAGTTGCCATTTTTTGTTTTCGTCCCTCTGCTGCCGTTAATCGCATATAAGGCAACTGTTGCCATTTTTTTTTTCGCCCCACTGCTGCCGTTAATCAGATATAAGGCAATTGTTGCCATTTTTCGTTTTCGTCCCTTACTGCCGGTAATCGCATATAAGGCATTTGTTGCCATTATGGTTTTCGCCCCACTGCTGCCATTAATCACTTATAAGGCAATTGTTGCCATTTTTTATTGTCGCCCCTCTGTTGCCATTAATCACATATAAGGCGGTTGTTTGCCATTTTTGTTTCGCCCCACTGCTGCCATTAATCACATATAAGGCAATTATTTGCCATTTTTCGTTTTCGTCGCCTGCCGGTGATCGCATATAAAGGCAATTGTTGCCGTGCGGGTTTCGCACTGCTGCCGTAATCACATATAAGGTAATTGTTGCCATTTTTTTCGCTCCACCTGCTTGCCGTCAATTGACTTCTCAATGAACTGGTGTTGGCATTTTGTTTTCGTCCCACTTATGCCATTAATCACATATAAGGCAATTGTTGCCATTTCTTATTTTCGCCCCACTGCTGCCATTAATCACATATAAGGCAATTGTTGCCATTTTTCGTTTTCGTCCCTCTGCTGCCGGTAATCGCATATATGGCAATTGTTGCCATTTTTGGTGTTTATCCCTTTGCCGCTATTAATCACATATAAGGCAATTGTTGCCATTTTTTTTTCGTCCCAATGCTGCCGTTAATCGCATATAAGGCAATTGCTGCCATTTTTGTTTATCGCTCCACTGCTGCCATTAATCACATATAAGGCAATTGTTGCCATTTATTGTTTTCGCCTCACTGCTGCCATTATTCACATATAAGGCAATTGTTGCCGTTTTTTGTTTTTGCCCCACTGCTGCCATTAATCACATATAAGGCAATTGTTGCCATTTTTGGTTTTCGTCCCTCTGCTGCAGTTAATGGCATATAAGGCAATTGTTGCCATATTTTGTGTTCGCCTCACTGCACCCATTAATCTCATATTAGGCAATTGTTGCCATTTTTTATTGTCGCCCTCTGCTGCATTAATCACATATAAGGCAATTGCTGCCATTTTTTGTTTTCGCCCCACTGCTGCCATTAAGCACATATAAGGCAATTGCTGCCATTTTTGTTTTCGCCGCTCTGTTGCCATTTATCACATATTAGGCAATTGTTGCCATTTTTTGTTTTCGCCCCATTGCTGCCGTGTCACATATAAGGTAATTGTTGCCATTTTTGCTCCCTGCTGCCATTAACGTAATCACATATGAGCCAATTGTTGCCCATTTTTTGTTTCGTCAATCCTCTGCTGCCATTAATCACATATAAGGCAATTGTTGCCATTTTTTGTTTTCGTCCCTCTGCTGCCGTTAATCGCATATAAGGCAACTGTTGCCATTTTTTGTTTTCGCCCCACTGCTGCCATTAATCACGTATAAGGCAATTGTTGCCATTTTTTGTTTTCGTCCCTCTGCTGCTATTAATCACATATAAGGCAATTGTCGCCACTTTTTGTTTTCGCCCCACTGCTGCCATTAATCACATTTAAGGCAATTGTTGCCATTTTTTGTTTTCTTCCCTCTGCTGCCGCTAATCGCATATAAGGCAATTGTTGCCATTTTTTGTTTTCGCCCCACTGCTGCCATTAATGACATACAAGGCAATTGTTGCCATTTTTTGTTTTCGTCCCTCTGCTGCCGTTGTTACGCCGTCTCTTAATTTACTTAAATATCCAGGTTCTAGGCGTAACCAAACAAAAAGTGAAGTAAATTATAAGAGAATAAAAATAAATAAAGTAAACCTTTAAGAATTTAATGGATTAAATATTAACACAATAAAGAGCCTCGTAGGCTGTCACAACAAATTGATTCACCATCGAAACTTTTAAGACACAAGTGATACAAAACATCGAAACATCAAAAGAATAAAATTAAAGCATTGGATTACGTTAACACTGCATAAACATATAAAAACTATCACTGAAATTAACTAACGTGAAACAACACTGAATTACTTGAATACAACTAAGTAAATACTGATGGACACAAACAGAGACATAAATAGGTACTCACATAGATATACCACATTGGTGGCGACAGGAACAACACAAATAAATTAAGTATAAGTAACAAGTGACACTCAAAGGATGTGGACTGTATGACAGAAGAATTGAACTGACTCAAGTCAGTTGGTGGGTCCTATATATAAGGTCGGCTCCCGCCACGCGACCCGCCGGTGGGTCGTTTAACGATGCAGATGGTCTTTAGAGAACAAAGAATGCTGGTTACAATACAAAATAAAGAAATAAGATGGGCTTGAACAAATAATGACAGTTAAAACCTTAACAGCACAGGGTAAGGTGACTAGAATATATAATAGTAAATTTAACACATCATTACAAGAATAATATGGAACATGGGAGCATGTTATATATAAAAAAAAAGAAAAAATACGACACGGTCGTAACACTTCCCCCCATAAAATAAAATTTTGCTTGCACAAATTTTGATATGACAAGTGTTCCGACACCTTGAAGTCCAACAAAAAATATTACCCTTCTTCAACAAATCAGTAAGGGGTAGTGCCAACTCGGCAAAAATACAAATATATCTCTGGTAATAACCCACACAACCCAAAAATCTGCGGACTTGTCGTTTGTTACATAGAACAGGCATCTGAGAAATAGTGTCACACCTTGCTGTGGGAGGAGCAAGTTTCCAACCCAATTACATGTCTCAGATACAAAAGTTGAGCACAAACAAATTCTGACTTAGCAAAGTTTATAACAAACAAGTCCTACACTTCCTAACTCAGTGAAGAGAGCGTCTAGCTGACATACTGTAAATGGTCTGACCAAGTGTCAGAAAAAAAATTACATCTAAATATACTACACAACCAGGACAATTGGCTGACTCGTAACCTCAGCCTTTGAAAGGTAGCAGGGGCATTGCAAAGCCCAAAAGGCAGAACATTAAATTTATAGTTCTTACCTAATGCCACAAAACTGGATATGTCTGTAAGTGTGTGGGAGAACTATTTGAGTGATAGACGCCCAGTCCGCGTCTTCCTCGGACATAGTCGGTGGGAGCCATCGGCAGCACAAAACACAGTCTTGACTTAAATATCTCGTGGTAGGGCCTGAATCATTGGCAGGATCGGACACCAGGTCAAACAAGAGCCGTAATGAAACTTTTTGCTCTTGCGCAGCTATTAAAGCAACTCTCCCGGTCACAGCATTAACTGCGGAAGAAATGTCTTGGGAAGCAATTGGGTTAGCAAAACGTCCTTCTAAGGACAGTGAATTATCTACATCAGGAGTTACATTATGATCATTAGTCATTAACAAAAACTAGTCACAGCACACAAGGGAAAACACCGGGCATATCATCCTCAAGCTGTTGCAGCAAATCGTTACCAAGTATGAGGTCCACTCTTTAGCAACAAGGAGACTTGACACGTACTAACACAGGCAGCTCGTGCTCACCGGCTACGTTTAGCTATACCTGAAAAACCAAAGGAGCTGCACCTTTACCCCAAAGGGCGCCCAAAACGACGTTTTGTCAGTCTTCCTCACCGCAACAACACCCTCTTTGATGAGAGTTTGGTGACAACCCGAGTCTCTCAAAATAGTGACTGGTGTTTCGACACCGTCAACTTCTACCGTGCCTTGTGACAAAAAGGGACGAAAGGTACCAACGTCTGGGTCCTTCGCAAAACTCTCCTGGAAAAGATCAAAGTCTCGTGAGGCGAGAACCGAAACTGCAACCTCTCGTGCTTCACCTTATTTGGCTGCGGCCTTGTCCAACAAAAATACGCCTTATGACCCGGCTTTCCACAGAAACTACAATTAAATTAGAAAATTAGGACGCCCCATTAGGTGGCGAACGAGTCCATCTCCTCTTGTCATGTACAAAATTATTACGCACAAAATTACCATTGTTAGTCCTACCATGCCTCAAAACAAATCCATCAGCATGCTTAGAAAAAAAAATCACAAGTGTCAAAAGGTCGTTAGTGAATCCTGGCAAGGTCGCCAAAACTGTTACGCGGTCTCTTAATTTACTTAAATATCCAGGTTCTAGGCGTAACCAAACAAAAAGTGAAGTAAATTATAAGAGAATAAAAATAAATAAAGTAAACCTTTAAGAATTTAATGGATTAAATATTAACACAATAAAGAGCCTCGTAGGCTGTCACAACAAATTGATTTACCATCGAAACTTTTAAGACACAAGTGATACAAAACATCGAAACATCAAAAGAGTAAAAATAAAGCATTGGATTACGTTAACACTGCATAAACATATAAAAACTAACACTGAAATTAACTAACGTGAAACACTGAATTACTTGAATACAACTAAGCAAATACTGATGGACACAAACAGAGACATAAATAGGTACTCACATAGATATACCACATTGGTGGCGACAGGAACAACACAAATAAATTAAGTTTAAGTAACAAGTGACACTCAAAGGATGTGTACTGGATGACAAGAGGACTGAACTAACTCAAGTCAGTTGGTGGGTCCTATATATAAGGTCGGCTCCCGCCAAGCGACCCGCCGGTGGGTCGTTTAACGATGCAGATGGTCGTTAGAGAACAAAGAATGCTGGTTACAATACAAAATGAAGAATTAAGATGGGCTTGAACAAATAATGACAGTTAAAACCTTAACAGCACAGGGTAAGGTGACTAGAATATATAATAGTAAATTTAACACATCATTACAAGAATAATATGGAACATGGGAGCATGTTATATATAAAAAAAAATAGAAAAAATACGACACGGTCGTAACACCGTTAATCGCATATAAGACAATTGTTGCCATTTTTTTTTTCGTCCCTCTGCTGCTATTAATCACATATAAGGCAATTGTTGCCATTTTATGTTTTCGTCCCTCTGCTGCCATTAATCACATATAAGGCAATTGTTGCCATTTTTTTTTTCGCCCCTCTGCTGCCATTAATCACATATAATGCATTTGTTGCCATTTTTTGTTTTCGTCCCTCTGCTGCCGTTAATCATATATAAGGCAATTGTTGTCATTTTTTGTTTTCGTCCCTCTGCTGCCGTTAATCGCATATAAAGCAATTGTTGCCATTTTTTGTTTTCGCCCCACTGCTGTAATTAATCACATGTAAGGCAATTGTTGCCATTTTTTGTTTTCGCCCCTCTGCTGCCATTAATCACAAATAAGGCAATTGTTGCCATTTTATTTTTCCGCCCCACTTCTGCCATTAATCACATATAAGGCAATTGTTGCCATTTTTTGTTTTCGCCCCTCTGCTGAAATTAATCACATATAATGCAATTGTTGCCATTTTTTATTTTCGTCCCTCTGCTGCCGTTAATCACATATAAGGCAATTGTTGTCATTTTTTGTTTTCGTCCCTCTGCTGCCGTTAATCGCATATAAAGCAATTGTTGCTACTTTTTGTTTTCGCACCACTGCTGCCATTAATCACATTTAAGGCAATTGTTGCCATTTTTTGTTTTCGTCCCTCTGCTGCCGCTAATCGCATATAAGACAATTGTTGCCATTTTTTGTTTTTGCCCCCACTGTTGCCATTAATCACATATAAGGCAATTGTTGCCATTTATTGTTTTCGCCCCACTGCTGCCATTAATGACATATAAGGCAATTGTTGCCATTTTTTGTTTTCGTCCCTCTGCTGCCATTAATCACATATAAGGCAATTGTTGTCATTTTTTGTTTTCGTCCCTCTGCTGCCGTTAATCGCATATAAAGCAATTGTTGCCATTTTTTGTTTTCGCCCCACTGCTGCCAATAACCACAAATAAGGCAATTGTTGCCATTTCTTGCTTTCGCCCCTCTACTGCCATTAATCACATATAATGCAATTGTTGCCATTT
>NW_024743430.1:0-7373 GCF_018991925.1 Homarus americanus | reverse complement strand
CGAGTTTACTTTATAATCTTACTACAATCTTCACCATCTCACTTCAATCTTCACTGCCTCACTTCACAATCTTTACTACAATCTTCACACATCTCTTCCCAATCTTACTACATTTCACTTCGATACTACTTCGCATCTTCACAATCTTCACTACATCTCACTTCACAAGCTTCACTACATCTCACTTCACAATCTTCACTACATCTCACTTCACAATCTTCACTACATCTCACTCCACAATCTTCACTACATCTCACTTCACAATCTTCACTACATCTCACTTCACAATCTTCACTACATCTCACTTCACAATCTTCACTACATCTCGCTTCACAATCTTCACTACATCTCACTTCACAATCTTTACCACATCTTACTTCACAATCTTTACCACTTCTTACTTCACAATCTTCACTATATCTCACTTCACAATCTTCACTACATCTCACTTCATAATCTTCACCACATCTCACTTGACAATCTTCACTACATCTCACTTGACAATCTTCACTACATCTCACTTGACAATCTTCACTACATCTCACTTCACAATCTTCACTACATCTCACTTCACAATCTTCACACTACCATCTCACTTACAATCTTTTCATCTCCTTCACAATCTTCACTACATCTCACTTCACAATCTTCACCATCTCCTTCTGTCTTACTACATCTCTTTACAATCTTTTCTATCTCACTTCACAATCTTCTTTCATCTCCTTCTATCTTCACTTTCATCTCACTTCACAATCTTCACCACATCTCACTTCACAATCTTTTCACATCTCACTTCACAATCTTCACACTTTCATCTCTTTTCTTACAATCTTCACCATCTCCTTCACAATCTTCACCATCTCACTTCACAATCTTCACTACATCTCATACAATCTTCACTACATCTCCACTTCTACAATCTTTACCACATCTCCACTTCACAATCTTCACTACATCTCACTTCACAAACTTCACTACATCTCACTTCACAATCTTCACTTCATCTCACTTCACAATCTTCACTACATCTCACTTCACAATCTTCACTACATCTCACTCTACAATCTTCACTACATCTCACTTCACAATCTTTACCACATCTCACTTCACAATCTTCACTACATCTCACTCTACAATCTTCTTCCATCTCCACTTCATCTTCACTACATCTCACTTCACAATCTTCACTACATCTCACTTCACAATCTTCACTACATCTCACTTCACAATCTTCACTACATCTCACTTCACAATCTTTACCACATCTTACTTCACAATCTTCACTACATCTCCCTTCACAATCTTCACAACATCTCACTTCACAATCTTTACCACATCTTACTTCACAATCTTCACTACATCTCACTTCACAATCTTTACCACATCTTAATTCACAATCTTCACTACATCTCCCTTCACAATCTTCACTACATCTCACTTCACAATCTTCACTACATCTCACTTTACAATTTTCACATCTCACTTCACAATTTTTACATCTCACTTCACAATCTTCACTACATCTCACTTCACAATCTTCACTACATCTCACTTCACAATCTTCACTACATCTCACTTCACAATTTTCACTACATCTCACTTCACAATCTTCACTACATGTCACTTCACAATCTTCACTACATCTCACTTCACAATCTTCACTACATCTCACTTCACAATCTTCACTACATCTCACTTCACAATCTTCACCACATCTCACTTCACAATCTTCACTACATCTCACTTCACAATCTTCACTACACCTCACTTCACAATCTTCACTACATCTCACTTCACAATCTTCACCATCTCCTTCTAATCTTCACCACATCTCTTCAAATCTTCACCATCTCTCACTTCACAATCTTACATCTCTTCAATCTTTACCATCTCCTTCACAATCTTCACTACATCTCACTTCACAATCTTCAGTCTCCTTCTGTCTTCTACATCTCTCACTTCTTTCTTCATCTCCTTCACAATCTTCCTACATCACTTCACAATCTTCACTACATCTCACTTCTGTCTTCTGTCCTTCTGTCTTCCACTGCATCTCACTTCTAATCTTCTTTACATCCCACTTCACAATCTACTACATCTCACTTCTCATCTTCACTACATCTCCTTCAAATCTAACCTAACCTGATGTAATCTAACCTAACCTGACATAATCGGCCCTAACCTGACATAATCGAACCTAACCTGACATAATCTAACCCTATAACCTGGCCATAATCTAACCCTAACCTGACATAATCTAACCTAACCTGACGTAATCTAACCTAACCTGGCATAATCCGAACCTAACCTGACGCAATCAGACCTAACTGACATAAAAATCTATAACCTAACCTGACGTAATCTAACACAACGGCGTAATCTGCCTAACCTGACGTAATCTAACCTAACCTGACATAATCGAACCTAACCTGACATAATCAGACCTAACGCCGGTCTGACGCCGTGGCCTAATCAAGCCTGCTCCACCTGCGATAGCCCAACCTGTCTACTTGTGCCTGCCTAACTTAACCCAACCTGACGTAATCTAACCTAACCTATTGAAGCTTAACTTAACCACCTACCTCATCTAACACCACTTTGTAATCTCTTTGCGCTACCGCTCACAGGATGAGTATGGGGGGCACAATAAACTAGCCTCTAAGTGGCAAAATTAACAAAACTAACCTAACCTAACCCAACCTGACTTAATCTAACCTGATCTGATCTATCCAACTTAAAAATCTTAGAATATATAATAAAGCCGCTAGGTTAATTTAGGCTAAATATGGTTGATTCATATTTTGTTTTGACAGAAATTCCCGGCAAAATAACCTATCTATATTGAGAACCACCGCCATGTTGGTTCCACATTAACAAGACACGGATACACTACAGAATAACCCGCGTTCGTTTAACCTCAATTACTACAGTTTACTTTATAATCTTACTTCACAATCTTCACTACATCTCACTTCACAATGTTCACTACATCTCACTTCACAATGTTCACTACATCTCACTTCACAATGTTCACTACATCTCACTTCACAATGTTCACTACATCTCACTTCACAATCTTCACTACATCTCACTTCACAATCTTCACCATCACTTCACAATGTTCTACATCTCCTTCACAATCTTCACCATCTCCTTTAATCTTCACTACATCTCACTTCACAATGTTCACCCATCTCTTCACAATCTTCACCACATCTCACTTCACCAATCTTCACTACATCTCATACAATCTTCACTACATCTCACTTCACAATCTTCACTACATCTCACTTCACAATCTTCACTACATCTTTCCTTCACAATCTTTACATCTTCTTCACAATCTTCACTACATCTCACGTCACAATCTTCACCATCTCACTTCACAATCTTCACCACATCTCACTTCACAATCTTCACTACATCTCACTTCACAATCTTCACTACATCTCACTTCACAATCTTCACTACATCTCACTTCATAATCTTCACTACATCTCACTTCACAATCTTCACTACATCTTACTTCACAATCTTCACTACATCTCATTTCACAATCTTCACTACATCTCACTTCACAATGTTCACTACATCTTACTTCACAATCTTCACTACATCTCACTTCACAATCTTCACTACATCTCACTTCACAATCTTCACGACATCTCACTTCATAATCTTCACTACATCTCACTTCACAATCTTCACTACATCTCACTTTACAATCTTCACCACATCTCGCTTCACAATCTTCACTACATCTCACTTCACAATCTTCACTACATCTCACTTCACAATCTTCCCCACATCTCACTTCACAATCTTCACTACATCTCACTTCACAATCTTCACTACATCTCACTTCACAATCTTCACCACATCTCACTTCACAATCTTCACTACATCTCACTTCACAATCTTCACTACACCTCACTTCACAATCTTCACTACATCTCACTTCACAATCTTCACTAACACCATCCTTCATCACTACATATAACAACATCCATCATCACTACTTATAACACCATCCATCATCATCACTACATATAACACTATCCATCATCACAACATATAACACGATCCATCATCACTACATATAACACCATCCACCATCACTACATATAGAACCATCCATCACGACATATAACACCATCCAACATCACTACATATAACACCACCCATCATCACTACATATAACATCATCCATCATCACTACATATAACTCCATCCATCATCACTACATATGACACCATCCAGCATCACTACATATAACACCACCCATCATCACTACATATAACATCATGCATCATCACTACATATAACACCATCCATCATCACTACATATAAAACCAACCTATCATCACTACATATAATATCATCCATCATCACTACATATAACACCATCCAACATCACTACATATAACACCACCCATCATCACTACATATAACATCATCCATCATCACTACATATAACTCTATCCATCATCACTACATATAACACCATCCAGCATCACTACATATAACACCAACCATCATCACTACATATAACATCATCCGTCACTATATAGAGACAATCTATCGCCATATATGTCATCCATCATCACTACATATGTCCATCATCACATATATCTGTCATCTCGTATAAAGTCATCATCATCACTACATATAACACCAACCATCATCACTACATATATCATCATGCATCATCACTATATATAACACCATCCATCATCACTACATATATTACCCTCCTATCATCACTACATATAACACCATCCATCATTACTACATATAACGCCATCCTTCATCACTACATATAACACCATCCATCATCACTACATATTATAACACCATCCATCATCTCTACAAACACCAGTCCTCAATACTATAGTGATAAACAGAGCTTCATTTTGTTGTCAATTTCTTTAAATTCCAACCTTATTAAACCGTAATTCTTTCTGTATGGTCAAATTTTGATTTGACCTCAGTGAGAGAGCTGTTAGTGTCAGTACATCACAATGGTGTTCCGACGCACTGTATCGAAGGTGTCTGAGGTGGAGGTGAAGGCTTGCAAGGATTTCGTTGTAGACTTCGACACCAGCTTTGTGGTGGTTGCAACAAACATCTACCCTGGTGTGGCCCCTAAGCAGATTCGACCATTGTTTGAGGAATGTGGACAGATCGACCTATTTGTGATGCCCGCAAAAGACAACAAAAATGAACACTATGGCTTCGCATACATCCGATACTTTGACGAAGCCTCCTGTGATAAGGCTGTTGGACGATTGGATGGTGACAGCATTGGCCGCAGCCGAAAATCAACTAACAAGCTGGAAGTTAACTACTACAGTGCCCATGGTACCTTGAACAACCTTGACCGCCAAGCTGCTGAGTTCATTGTTCTATCCAATGTTGCCGACCAACAACCCGCCTCTATCCTTAAGAAGACCAACGTACGCACTACCGTTGCCAAGTCAGTTACCTTCAATTATGACAATTTGGGCGACATCAGGGAGCGCGAAACTTCCACAGCTACTTACACTCTGTCTGTACCTCCCAACCAATGAATCTAACTCAACTGCTGCCATCGAATAAGAAAATGTCACCAATAGTTGTACCTCTGGGAACCTGGAGGGAGGCACCAACCCTGATGAAGGCTCAGTAATATCTACCATGTTATTTAAACACTTATAACACATATAACATCATCCATCATCACTACATATAACACCATCCATCATCACTACATATAACACCATCTATCATCACTACATATAACATCATCCATCATCACTACAGATCGGTAGAGTAGTTTTCGAGATTCTCGTGCGGACACACAAGCAAACACACACACACACACACAAACAGACATACTTCTTTGTTTTATATCGATAGAAGATAGATCATCACTACATATAACACCGCCCATCATCACTACATATAACATCATCCATCATCACTACATATAACACCACCCATCATCACTACATATAACATCATCCATCATCACTACATATAACATCATCCATCATCACTACATATAACACCATCCATCATCACTACATATAACATCATCCATCATCACTACATATAACACCATCCATCATCACTACATATAACATCATCCATCATCACTACATATAACACCATCCATCATCACTACATATAACATCATCCATCATCACTACATATAACACCATCCATCATCACTACATATAACACCATCCATCATCACTACAGATCGGTATAGTAGTTTCCGAGATTCTCGTGCGGACACTGACAGGCAAACAAATTGCCTGTTTGTTTTATATTTGTCAAGCAAAATCTTTATTATTTGTACAGTTTTGAGGTTTTCGGGGTTGGGAAATAGACATTGCCTTAAATTACTGTCGTCTATTGTTTATAATAAACCTGTGGTGTTTATTTGGGTTTAAAGTAAAAGAAGGGTTTTGTCTGTGCTTTATCTTGTAGACAGTTTCTTGTTGGCAATGCTGAAGGCCTATCAGGTGTGTGGTGCTTGTGTGGTGATGCTTCGTTTTGAGAGATAATCCCGAGGGTGAACTTTGTTCTGGAAGGTGGCAAAAGTCGTTGTTGTCGTTGTCTCGAAGTGTTTGTATGTCGGTCACTCTTATGTTGTCGATGTGTTCCACCACAAGAGGTTATTGGGTGGTGGTGGGTTATTAAGATCCTCTTCTCCTTATGGCTGTTTCCTCTTGACAGTATTTGGGTCTGACATTTTAGTTATAAAGGTCGTTTTTGTCTAGTTCGTATTTCTGTGATTAACTTCTTATCATGGTTTAGAGTTGTATGTTCTTCAAGCCAATTAACTTTTGGTGAGTTTTAAGAGTAAGGCAGGTACAGGTGTTAAGGTCGTGGTCTATTGTTTCTTTATGAGTAACGATGATGAGTAAGTTGAAATGGCTTTTTTGCTTTGGGGGGGGTGGGAAGTTAAGTAGTAGGTAGTGGCAGTGGGCTGTCACTGTGGAGTCGAGGTGATTGGTTGGGGTGGTGGATACACAACGCTCTGCTGCTCATGGGAGGCTGGGGTTGGGGGGCTAAGCTAGTTAGGCATTCAGTATTGTGTTGTGTGTTATTTGTATAAGTTAAATGGTTAGTGTTATTTTGTTTTTATAGTGAGTCTCTTTTTATTTTCTGAATGAGTGTCGGGGGGTGGTTTTTTGGTAGGTGTTATTCCTCTTGGGCATGTCCACCTGAATTAACCGTCGGCGATACGCAAGCAAAGTATATATATTCTTATATAATAATGTTGTTGCTGTTCATGGCAGTCATAGTTGTTGTGTTGTCTTTTTGAGTTGGTTTTGTGTTTTTGGGAATTGGGCAACTTGTGGAGACAGTGGGGGTGTTTTGGT
>NW_024743429.1:0-12478 GCF_018991925.1 Homarus americanus | reverse complement strand
TTAACGGCATTTAATGTTAGTTTAACGCCATTTAACGTTATTTAACGTTATTTAACCTTAATTAAACGCCATTTAACGTTAGTTTAACGCCATTTAAAGGTTAGTTTAACGCCATTTAACGTTAGTTTAATTATTTAATGTTAGTTTAACGCCATTTTACGTTACTTAATGCCATTTAACGTTAGTTTAACGTAATTTCAACCTTAATTAAACGCCATTTAACTTTAGTTTACCACTTAACGTAAGTTTAACGCTATTTATCGTTAGTTTAGCTTTCATTTAACGTTAATTTTAATGCCTATTCATTTTGGGTTTAACTCTTTCATTTAACGTTAGTTTAACTTAATTTAACGTTAATAAAAGCTATTTATCGTTAGTTTAACGCCATTTAACGTTAGTTTAACGCTATTTAACGTTAGTTTTCATCGTCATTTAACTCTTAATTAAACGCCATTTAACTTTAGTTTAACGCCATTTAACGTGTTAGTTTAATGCCATTTATCGTTAGTTTAACTTCATTTAACGTTAATTTTAACGCCATTTTAACGTTAATTAAATGCTATATAATGTTAGTTTAACGCTATCAACGTTAGTTTAACGCCATTTAACGTTAGTTTAACGCCATTTAACGTTAGTTTAACGCCATTTAACGTTAGTTTAACTCTATTTAATGTTAGTTTAACGGCATTTAATGTTGGTTTAACGTTATTTATCGTCTGTTTAACGCTATTTAACGTTAAGGTTTAACGCCATTAAATGTTAGTTTACTTCGCCATTAAAACGTTAGTTTACCGCTATTTAACGTTAGTTTAACGCTATTTAACGTTAGTTTAATGCCATTTAACGAGAGTTTAACGCTATTTCTTAACGTTAGTTTAACGCTATTGAACGTTGGGGTTTAACGCCATTTAACGTTAGTTTAACGCCATTTACTGTTAGGTTTAATGCCATTTAACGTTAGTTTAACGTTATTTAACCTTAATTAAACGCCATTTAACGTTAGTTTAACGCCACTTAACATTAGTTTAACGCCATTAACGTTAGTTTTAACGCCTAACATTAGTTTAATGTCATTTTAACCTTAATTAAACGCCATTAACGTTAGTTTAACGCCATTCAACATTAGTTTAACGATATTTAACTCTTAATTAAAACGCCATTTAACGTTAATTAACGCCATTTAACGCAGAAGCTAATTTATTTAACGTTAGTTAAAATGCCGGTCAATGCTAGTTTAATATTTAACGTTAGGTTTTTAACGCCATTTTTAAATGCTTAGTTTAACGTTATTTAGCTTAATTAACGTTATTTAACGTTAGTTTAACGCCATTAAACATTAATTTAATTATTTAGCGTTATTTAATGCCATAAATATTAATTTAACGCCAATCTATTCATTAGTTTAACGCCATTTAACATTAGTTTAACGTCATTTAACCTTTAATTAACGCCATTTAACGTTAGTTTAACGCCATTTAACATTAGTTTAACGGGATATTTAACCTTAATTAAACGCCATTTAACGTTAGTTTAACGGCAATTAATGTTATTTAACGCCATTTAGCTAACCACTTAACGTTACTTAACTCAATTAACGAATTAATCACTATTTAACAATTAAAAGCCATACAATTTTAAACCATTCAACGTTAGTTTAACGCCACAACGCCAGTTTAACGCCACAACACAACCATTTAACGTTAGCTTAAATGAACTAACGCTAAATTAACGCAATAACCAAACGCCATTAACGTTACAACCCATTAAACGTTAGTTTACCGCCAAACAAACGCCTAACGTTAGCTTAATGCCACTTAACCGATAGTTTAACGCCATTTAACGTTATTTAACGATATTTAACGTTAGTTTAACGCCATTTAATGTTAGTTTCTTAACGTTACTACCGTTAGTTTAACGCCGAATGGCTGTTAGTTTAACATTAAATTAAACGCCAGCCAATTAAACGCCAGCTTAACATTTATTAACGTTATTAACGCCATTTAACATTAATAACGTCATTTAACCCACTAAAACGCCATTTAATGCATAACGCCATTTAATATTAGTTTAACGATATTTAACCTTAAATAAACGCCATTTAACGTTAGTTTAACGGCATTTAACGTTTATCGTTGCTTTGTCGTTATTAACGTTAGTTAACGCTATTTAATGCAATAACGCCGTTTAACGTTAAAGCACGTTATTTAGCCTTAATTAAACGCCATTTAATGCTAAAGGTAACGCCAGCACACTTCAACGCCAATTAACGTTAGTTTGCTTAATATTGAATATCGTCATTTAACTTAATTAAACGCCATTTAATGTTAGTTTAATGCCATTTAAATATTAGTTTAACGATATTTTAATCTCAATTAAATGAAAACTTAGGTTTAACGAATGCTGTTTTAACGTTAGTTTAATTATTTAATGTTAGTTTAATTATTTAATGTTAGTTTAAACTAAACGCCAGTTTCAACGTTATTTCAGCCCCACCAACGCCATTTAACGCCAGTTTGCCAAACACAATGCCAACATGTTGCTTAATGCTATTAATATTAGTTTAATGTCATTTAAATTTACTAAATGCTACGCACGTTAGTTTAACGCCATTTAAATATTAGTTTAACGATATTTAAATTCTTCCAATTAAATGCTGTCAATGTTAGTTAACGTATTAATGTTAGTTTAATGTTAGTTTAATGCCATTAATGCTAGTTTAACGCCATTCTACGTTACTTTTAACGCCATTTAACGTTAGTTTAACGCTTAGTTTAATGCCATTTAACGTTAGTTTACCATTTAACTTAGTTTAACGGCATTTAACGTTAGTTTAACGCCATTTAACGTTAGTTAACGCCATTTACTAGTTTACCATTTACCAATAACGCCATTTAACGTTAGTTTAATGCCATTTAACCTAGTTTAACGGCATTTAACGTTAGTTTGAACGCCATTAAAGGTTTAACGCCATTTATTGTTGCCTAACGTTATTTAACCCAATTAAATTCATTCAACGTTGGTTTAACGCCATTTAACATTAGTTTAACGCCATTTAACGTTAGTTTAACTACTTAACATTATTAACGTCATTAATTCCACTCAAAACGCATTTAACGTTAGTTTAACGCCATTTAACATTAGTTTAACGATATTTAACTTTAATTAAACGCCATTTAACGTTAGTTTAAGATTTAACGTTAGTTTAACGGCATTTAACGTTAGTTTAACGCTACTTAACGTTAGTTTACCGCCATTTAACGTTATTTATCGCCATTTTAACGTTAGCTAATGCCATTTAACGATAGTTTAACGTTATTTAACGTTAGTTTAACGCCATCATAACGTTTAACGCCATTTAACGTTAGTTTAACTTAATTTAACGCACTAAACGCCATTTATCGTTAGTTTAACGCCATTTAACGTTGTTTAACGCCATTTATGTTAGTTTAACGTCATTTAACCATCAAACGCCATTTAATTTTAGTTAACGCCATTTTAACGTTGCTCAATGCCACTATCGTTAGTTTAATTTCATTTAACGTTAATTAACGTTACTTAACGTTAATTAAATATAACGTTAGTTTAACGCCATTTAATTAGTTTAACGCCAATGTTAGTTTAACGCCATTTAACGTTATTTTAATGCCATTTAACGTTAGTTTAATTGAATTTAACGTTAGTTTAATGCCATTTAACCATTGTTTAACGTTACGCATCGTTAGTTTAACGCCACCAACGTTGTTAGTTTACCGCCATTTAACGTTAGTTTAACGCCATTTAACGTTAGTTTAACGCCATTTACTGATAGTTTAACGCCATTTAATGTTAGTTTAACGACTAACGTTAGTTTCACCATTTAACGTTAGTTTAACGCCATTCACCGTTGGTTTAACGCCATTTATTGTTGTTTAACGTTATTTTAACCTAACCAAACGCTATCAACGTTAGTTTAACGCCATTTAACATTGCGTCAACGCCATTTAACGTTGCTTCTTAACGCCATTTAATATTAGTTTAACGTCATTAACTTGCATAAACGCCATTTAACGTTAGCCTAACGCCACTTAACCATTAGTTTAACGATATTTAACTTAATTAAACGCCATTTAACGTTATTAACGGCATTTAACGTTAGTTTAACGGCACCACGTTAGTTTACTATTTAATGTTAGTTTAATTGGCTTAACGATAGTTTAACGCCATTTAACGTTGTTTACTACTTAACGTTAGTCAACGCCATTTAACGTTAGTTTAACGCCATTAACGTTAGTTTAACGGTATTTAACGTTAGTTTAACGCATTTAACGTTAGTTTAACGCCATTTAATTATTTAACCTTAATTAAACGCTATTTAATTAGTTTAACGCCATTTAACGTTAGTTTAATGCTATTAATGTTAGTTTACCGCCATTTAACGTTAGTTTAATTATTTAATGTTATTTACTATTTAACGATAGTTTAATGCTAATAACGATAGTCAACGCCATTTTAACGTTAATAACGCCACTTAACGTTAGTTAACGTCATTTAACGTTGCTTAACTCCACATACCGTTAGTTTAACGCCATTTAACTAGTTTAACGTTATTTAATCTTTAATTAAACGCATTAACGGTTTAACGCCATTGGTCATTAGTTTAACGCCATTTAACGTTAGTTTAACGCCATTGTCATTAGTCAACGTCATTTAACCCACCAACGCTATTTAGCGTTAGTTTAACGCCATTTAACATTAGTTTAACGATATTTAACTTTAATTAAAACGCCATTAATGTTAGTTTAACGCCATTTAAAGGCTTAATGCCATTTAACGTTGTCAACGCTACTAACGTTAGTTTAACGTCATTTCACGTTACTTAACGCCATTTAACGTTGGGGTTTAACGTCATTTAACCCACTAAACGCCATTTAATTTAGCTTAACGCTTTCAATGTTTAACGCCATTTATTTAGTTTAGCTTCATTTAACGTTAATTTAATGCTTATTAATCGTTAGTTTAACTTCATTTAACGTTGTTTAATTTAATTTAACGTTAATTAAACGCTACTTATCGTTAGTTTAACGCCATTTAACGTTATTAATTTACGTACCTAATGCTATTTAACGTTAGTTTAATCAATAACGTTGTTACCTAATATAATAATTGCACGCTAATAATGTTAATAGTTTAACGCCATTTATCGTTAGTTTAATCATTTAATATTATTCTAGTCATATTTAACGTTAATTAACGCCATTTAACGTTAACGCTCTTTAACGTTAGTTTAACGCCATTTACTAGTTTAACGCCATTTAATTAGTTTAACGCCATATAACGTTATTTAATGCCATTTAATGTTAGTTTAATGCATTTAATCGTTAGTTTATCAAGACTTAACTCTTAATTAAATGCCATTTACCGTTAGTTTAACGCCACGGCCGTTAGTTTAATTAATTAACGTTATTTACTATTTAACGTTAGTTTATCGTTAATTTAACGCCATTAATTCCATTAACGATAGTCAACGCCATTTAACGTTAGTTTAACGCCACCTAACGTTATTTAACTCCATTTAACTTAGTTTAACTTAATTAACGCTAATTAAACGCCATCATCGATAATAACGCCAAACGCTATTTAACGTTACCATTAGTTTAACGTCATTTCATTAATTAAACGCCATTTAACTTTAGTTTACGCACATCGCTAGTTTAACGCCACGACGTTATTTTAACCTCTACGAATAATTTAACGCCATTTAACGCTAATTAAACGCCATAATGTTAATGCCATTTAAACGTTAATTTAACCATTAACGTTAGTTTAACGCCATTTAACGCTATTTTAACGCCACCTAACGTTATTTAACGGCATTAACGTTATTTAACGTCATTTAACCATTATTTAACGCCATTTAACGTTAGTAACGCCATTAAACGTTGCTTAACGCTATTTAACGTAGTTTAACGCCACCAATTTAACGTTTAACGCCACTATCTATAGCTTAACGCCATTTAACGTTAGTTAAACGCCATTTAACGTTAGTTTAACGCCATCAACTTAATTTAACGCAATAATGCTAGTTTAACGCTATTTACCGTTAGTTTAACGCCACCAACGTTACTTAACGTTTAACTCAATCAAACGCCATTTAACGCTAGTTTAACGCTATTTAACATTAGTTTTAACCATTTAACGTTATTAACGCCATAACATTAGTTTAACGTCATTTAACTTAATAAACGCCAATTAACGTTAGTTTAACGCCATTTAACATTAGTTAACGATATTTAACCTAATTAAACACCATTTAACTTATTTAACGGCATTAAACGCTATTAACCACTTAACGTTATTTAACCACTAATTAGTTTAACGCTATTAAATGCCAGTTAGCATTAATTTAACTTAATCTAACACCATTTAACGTTAATTAACGTTATTTAGCCAACTAAACGCCATTTAACGTTATTTAACGCCATTAAAAATTAATTTAACGCAACCAATTAGTTTAACCCATTTAACATATTAACGTCAATTAACCTAATTAAACGCCACTAACGTTAATTTAACGCCATTAATATCATTTAACGATATTTAAATCCTTAACTAAACGCCATTAAATAGTTAACGCATTAACTCAACGCCATTTAAACGTTGTTTAACGCCATTTAACGTTAGTTAATGCCATTTTACGTTACTTAATTACTTAACGTTATTTAACGTCACTAACCTAATTAAATCACCAAATAAGTTTACCATTTAACGTTATTCAACGCCATCATAATTAGTTAACGCTATAACCTAATAAAACGCCATTAAACGTTAGTTTAAAGACAACATTAGTTTAACGCCATCAACAAGTTGAACGCCATTTAACATTAGTTTAACGCCATTTAACGTTATTAACCCAAATACCAGCTTAACGCTTAACCAACTAAACGCCATTTAACTCCATAGTTTAACGCTATTCCAGTTAACGATATTTAACCTTATTAAACGTTACTTAACGTTAGTTTAACGTCATTTAACGTTATCAACAGCATTTAACGTTAGTTTAACGCCATTTAACGTTAGTTTAACGCTATTTAACGATAGTTTGAACGCCATTTAACGTTAGTTTAACGCTTAACGATATTTAACGCCACAACGTTGTTTAACGCCATTTAACGATAGTTTAACGCCATTTAACGTTAGTTAACGCCACTTAATTAGTTTAACGGCATTTAACGTTAGTTAACGGTATTAACGTTGTTTAACGCCATTTAACGTTAGTTTAACGTTATTTAACCTTTAATCAAAATGCCATTTAACGTTAGTTTAACGTTTATATCGCTATTAACGCCATTTAACGTTAGTTTACCGCCATTTAACGTTAGTTTATTTAACGTTAGTTTACCACTTAACGATAGTTTAACGCCATTTAACGCTATTTAACGCCATTTAATGTTATTTAACGCTATTTAACGTTAGTTTAACGCCATTTAACGTTAGTTTAACGCCATTTAACGTTAGTTTAACGCCATTAACGTTATTTTACGTCATAACGTTAGTTTAACGCCATTTAACGCTAGTTTAACGCCATTTACCGTTAGTTTACGCTACTTAACGTTAGTTTAACGTTAATAACCCAATTAACGCTACTTAACGTTAGTTTAACGCCATTTAACATTAGTTTAACGCTATCTAACGTTAGTCAACGCTATCAATATCATTAGTTTAACGTCATTTAACACACTAAACGCCATTTAACGTTGTTTAACGCCACGGTCATTAGTTTAACGAATTACTGTTTATTAATGGTTTAATGCCATTTACGTTACTAACGCTATTTAATGTTGTTTAACGTCATTTAACTTTACACTAAACGCTATTTAATTTAGTTTACTATTTAATGTTTAATTATTTATCGTTGTTTAATATTTAACGTTACACTTAATTATTTAACGTTAGTTTAACTTTACTAACGTTAGTTTATCTTTATCAACGTTAATTAAAACGCCATTTAATTAGTTTAATATTTAACGTTGTTTAATTTAACGTTAATTTATTTAGTTTAATCATTTAACGTTATTTAATTTAATTAACGTTACCAACGCCATTTATCGTTAGTTTAATGCCATTTAACGTTAGTTTAACGCCATTTAATTTGTTTAACGCCATTTCACCTAGTTTAACGTCACGAATTCCACTAACGCCACGACCCGCCGAATGCCATTTAACGTTAGTTTAACGCCATTTATCAAGAAGTTTAACTTACTTAACGTTACACTTAACGCCATTTAACGTTAGTTTAACGCCATTTAACGTTAGTAACGCCATTTAACGTTAGTTTAATGCCATTTAACGTTAGCTTAACGTTATTTCATCGCTAGTTTAATGCTATTTAATTTTAGTTTAACACCTATATTTAACGTTAGTTTAACGTTACCTAACGTTAGTTTACATTTAACCACTAAACGCTATTTAACGTTGTTTAACGCCATTAACGTTATTTAACGCTATCTAACGTTAGTTTGCCATTTAACGATATTTAACTACTTAACGTTAGTTTAACGCCATTTAACGTTAGTTTAACGCCATTTAACGTTAACGTCAGTTTAACGCTATTTAACGCCATTTACCGTTAGTTTAACGCCATTTAATGTTAGTTTAACGTTATTTAACTTTAATTAAACGCCATTTAACGTTACGAACGCCACGGCCATTAGTTTAACGCCATTTAACGTTAGTTTAACGCCATTTAACATTAGTTTAACTTCATTTAACCTTAATTAAACGCCATTTAACGTTAGTTTAACGTTATCAACATTAAGGTCAACGATATTATTTAACCTTAATTAAACCGCCATTAACGCTAGTTTAACGGCATTTAACGTTATTTAATGGGTTAGTTTAACGCCTTTAACGCCATTTAACGTTGGTTTAACGCCTTTAACGTTAGTTTAACGCCATTTAACGTGGTTGCATTTGTCGTTAGTTTGGCTTTTAGCGTTAAATTTGCTATTTAACGTTAGTTGCGCATTTAACGTTAGTTTAATAGCATTTTAACGTTAAACGCCATATCGTTGGTTAACGCCATTTTAACGTTAGTTTAACGTCATTTAACGTTAATTTAACGCCATTTAACGTTGGTTTAGCTTCGTTAACGTTGGTTTAACTTATTTGTAACGCCATTTAACGTTAGTTTAACGCCATTTAACGTTAGTTTAACTTTTAAGTTTAACGTTAGTTTAACGCCATTTAACGATTGGTTTAACGCCATTTAACGTTAGTTTAACGCCATTTAACGTTGGTTTAACGTCATTTAACGTTAGTTTAACGCCATTAACGTTAGTTTCGCCATTTAACGTTAGTTTAACGTTGTTACCTTATTAACGCTCGTTGGTTTAACGCCATTTAACGTTGGTTAACGTCATTTAACGTTAGTTTAACGCCATTTTAAGTTAGTTTAACGCCATTTAACATTGGTTTAACGTTGTTAACCTAATTAAACGCCATTTAACATTAGGTTTAACGCCATTTAACGTTGGTTTAACGCCATTTAACGTTAGTTTAACGCCATTTAACGTTAGTTTAACGCCATTTAACGTTAGTTTAACGCCATTTAACGTTAGTTTAAGCGCCATTTAACGTTAGTTTAACGCCATTTAACGTTGGTTTTAACGCCATTTAACGTTAGTTTAACGCCATTTAACGTTGGTTTAACGCCTACTTAACGTTGTTTAACGCCATTTGCGTTAGTTTAACGCCATTTAACGTTAGTTTAACGTTATTTAACGTAATTAAACGCCATTTAACGTTGGTTTAACGCCATTTAACGTTAGTTTAACTCATTTAACGTTAGTTTAACGCCATTTAACGTTAGTTTTTGTTTAACGGTGCATTTAACGTTAGTTTAACGCCATTTAACGTTAGTTTAACTGCTTAACATTGGTTAATGTAACGTTATTTTAACCTTAATTAAACGCCATTATCGTTAGTTTAACGCCTTTAACGTTAGTTTGCGCCATTTAACGTTAGTTTAACGCCATTTTAAACGTAATTGAACGCCATTTTAACGTTGGTTTAACGCCATTTAACGTTAGTTTAACGCCATTTATCGTTAGTTTAATTCGTTTTAACGTTAGTTGTAACACCATTTAACGTTAGTTTAACGCCATTTAACGTTAGTTTAACGCCATTTAACGTTGGTTAACGCCATTTTAACGTTAGTTTAACGCCATTTAACGTTAGTTTAACGCCATTTTAACGTTAGTTTAACGCCATTTAACGTTAGTTTTACTGCCATTTAACGTTAGTTTAACGCCATTTTAACGTTAGTTTAACGTTGTTAACCTTAATTAAACGCCATTTAACGTTAGTTTCGCCATTTAACGTTAGTTTAACGCCATTTAACGTTAGTTTAACGCCATTAACGTTAGTTTAACGCCATTTAACGTTGGTTTGGCCATTTTAACGTTAGTTTAACGCCATTTAACGTTAGTTTAACGCCATTTATCGTTAGTTTAACGCCATTTTACGTTAGGTTTGCCATTTAACGTTAGTTTAACGCCGTTAACGTTAGTTTAGCGTCATTTAACGTTAATTTAACGCCATTTAACGTTAGTTTAACGCCATTTAACGTTGGTTTTAACCTTCAATTTAACGTTAATTTAACGCTATTTAACGTTAGTTTAACTTCATTTAACGTTAGTTGTTAATTTAACGTTAGTTTAACGCCATTTCGTTGGTTTAACTTCATTTAACGTTAGTTTAGCTTTAAGTTAGTTCGCCATTTAACGTTAGTTTAACGCCATTTAACGTTAGTTTAACTTCATTTAACGTTGGTTTAACGCTATTTAACGTTAGTTTAACCATTTAACGTTAGTTTTAACTTAATTTAATGTTAATTTAACGCCATTTATCGTTAGTTTAACGCCATTTAACGTTAGTTTAACGCCATTTAACGTAGTTTAACGCCATTAACGTTAGTTTAACGCCATTTTAACGTTAGTTTAACGCCATTTAACGTTGGTTTAACGTTATTTAACATTAATTAAACGCCATTTAACGTTAGTTTAACGCCATTTAACGTTGTTTAACGATATTTAACGTTAGTTTAACGCCATTAACGTTGAGTTTAACGGCATTTAACGTTAGTTTAACGCCATTTAACGATGTTTACGCCATTTTAACGTTGGTTTAACGCAATTTTAACGTTTGTTTAACGCCATTTAACGTTAGTTTAACGCCATTTAACGTTAGTTTGCATTTAACGTTAGTTTAACGCCATTTAACGTTAGTTTAACGCCATTTAACGTTAGTTTAACGTTATTTAACCTTAATTAAACGCCATTTAACGTTAGTTTAACGCCATTTAACGTTAGTTTAACGTCATTTTAACGTTAGTTTGACCATTAGCGTTAGTTTAACGCCATTTAACGTTAGTTTAACGCCATTTAACGTTAGTTTAACGCCATTTAACGTTAGTTTAACGCCATTTAACGTTAGTTTAACGCCATTTAACGTTAGTTTAACTTTATTAACGTTAGTTAACGCCATTTAACGTTAGTTTAACGCCATTTTATCGTTAGTTTAACGCCATTTAACGTTAGTTTAACGCCATTTAACGTTAGTTTAACGTCATTTAACGTTAGTTTAACGCATTTTAACGTTAGTTTAACGCCATTTAACGTTGGTTTAACGTCATTTAACGTTAGTTTAACGCCATTTATCGTTAGTTTAACGCCATTTAACGTTAGTTTACGCCATTTAACGTTAGTTTAACGCCATTTAACGTTAGTTTAACGCCATTTAACGTTAGTTTAACGCCATTTAACGTTGGTTTAACGCCATTTAACGTTAGTTTAACGCCATTTAACGTTAGTTTAACGCCATTTAACGTTATTTAACGCCATTTAACGTTGGTTTAACGCCATTTAACGTTAGTTTAGCGTCTTTTAACTGGTTTAACGTCATTTAACGTTAGTTTAACGCCATTTACCGTTGGTTTGCCATTTTAACGTTAGTTAACGTTATTTAGCGTTAATTTAGCTCATTTAACGTTGGTTTTTAACTTTAATTACGTTAATTTAACGCCATTTAACGTTAGTTTAACGCCATTTAACATTAGTTAACGTCATTTAACGCTTAATTATACGCCATTTAACGGTTTAACGCCCATTTAACGTTAGTTTAACGCCATTTAACGTTAGTTTAACGGCATTTAACGTTGGTTTAACGCCATTTAACGTTAGTTTAACGCCGTTTAACGTTAGTTTAACGCCATTTAACGTTGGTTTAACGCATTTTACGTTACTTTAACGCCATTTAACGTTAGTTTAACGTCATTTAACCTTAATTAAACGTCATTTCGTTGGTTTAACGCCATTTAACGTTAGTTTAACGCCATTTAACGTTAGTTTAACGTCATTTAACGTTAGTTTAACGCCATTTACCGTTAGTTTAACGCCATTTAACGTTAGTTTAACGTTGTTAACGTTAATTAAACGCCATT
>NW_024743428.1:0-10769 GCF_018991925.1 Homarus americanus | reverse complement strand
AGATCTAATTATAAAAGGATAATACAAAGAAGAATGTACAATAGTGTAAAGCATTACTGCTGTTAATGTTATTCTGTATGTTGGAGAGTTGGAATGTGGTGCTGGTAATGGACCGGTACTGTACGCGTTAAAACAGTTTATAACAGGCTGCCAGCCTGCCACTACTTGAGTCCACTCCACTCGCTGAAAAGAGAAACTTACAACTGACAGAGCTGCCAAGCTTGTTAATATTACTCCTCTAAGTTAACATAACTTAAAGCTAACTATAGAAGATATATATTCCACCGTGAATACAAGTCACTCCCATACAATAAGGAAATAACTGAATATAATTTTACTTTTATTATAGATAGTAACATGTTCATTTACTGGCTAAAGCAATTTTTTCAAAATATTTATTGCTTTATTACAGTACTTTGATTCTACCTGTTAGTATTACTCCGGTGCTACAAGTTAATATGTGCACCACTACCACCACCACACTCATAATAGCAGCAGTAGCAGCAGCAGCAAAAGCATCACCAAGAATTTAACACACGTAGCAGCAGCACCACGACATTGATAAGGGCAGCAGCAACACCACCACGACACTCACACCAAAAAGCAGGAGCACCACGACACTCACACCACCGCCACGACACTTAAACCAGCAGACAGGAACACCACGACACTCACACCAGCAAGCAGGAGCACCACGATACTCACACCAGAAAGCAGGAGCACCAAGACACTCACTCCAGCAAACAGGAGCACCACGACACTCACACCACCACCACAACACTCATACCACCACCACGACACTCATACCACGACACTCATTTTTTCCACCAGCTGCACCACCAACGAGACTAGTACCAACAGCAGCAGCACGACTCTCGCACTAGCAGCAGCACCACGACACTCGCACTAGCAGCAGCACCACGACACTCGCACTAGCAGCAGCACCACAAAACCCTATCTATCCTCTCAGCTACATGCCCTATCCCAGTCCCAGGAAAACACACCTTAGTCCTACGTTTCCTATCTCTTGCACAAAAATTCCTATCTAAAAACCGCAGCAGTAGCAGCAGCAGAACCACGACACTAACACCAGAAACAGAAGCACCACGACACTAACACCAAGAACAGCAGCACCACAACACTCAAACCACCAGAAGCTACACTACCACCACCACCACCACAACACTCGCAACAGCACCACGACACTCACACCAGCAGCAGCACCACGACATTTACACCAGCAGCAGCAGCACCACGACAATCACACCAGCAGCACCACGATAATCACACCAGCAGCAGCAGCACCTCGAAAATCTCACCAGCAGCAGCACCACGACAATCACACCAGCAGAAGCATCACGACAATCACACCAGCAGTACACCACGACAATCTGTAATGAGTGATTATCAGACAATAGCTTACAGCCCAGAGAATTACAACAGATATAACAGCGAGTGTTCTGACTTCACTAGGGGAAAGGTCACTGCAGGGTTAGCTCCCGAGGGATAATTATCAGATATGGCCAGTGCTATGTGTGGTCTTGGGTGTGCGAGTTTGTTGACTAAACTGGAGTGGTCCATGGAAGAATTGGCGAGGTCCAAGGAAGAAATTGAGAGGGCCACGTTGGAGAACCTGAAATTAAAGGAAGAGCTGGCGAGGTTAAAAGGGGAGGCGGGACAGGGAAAGCCAGTGTCTGACGAAAACTCAAGCGAGTGGAAGGTTGTGAGGAGTGGGAAGACGAAGCTGGTGGTAAAGAAATACACCAAGGATACGACAACAACGACAACAACAGCTAAGTGTACCAACTCGTTCAGTCCCTTGATAGACGAATTGGACGTTAGTACAGTCAGGGACAGGGATGACAAGGAAGGTATAAAAACTTTAATTGTTGGTGACTCACAGGTAAGGTACATGGACAGGGCCTTTTGTGGTAAAAACAAAAATAGGATGAGGGTGTGTTTGCCAGGAGCTGGGGTGGGGGATATAATTGACAGGATGGACAATATCTTGTCTGGTAATGGGAACAAACCCATTATCTGCCTCAGTGCAGGAGGCAATGATATTGGCCGGTGTAGGAGGGAGGAGCTTCTTGATAAGTTCAAGGCAGCTACAGATCGTATTAGGTCTAAGGGAGGGATCCCTATCATATGCGGTGTCCTGCCTAAAAGGAGAGTTGGCAGTGAATGGTTGTCAAGGGCGGTTGGTGTCAACGACCGTCTTGACAGATATTACAAGTCAATATCTGTCCCATTCATTGACAACTGGGACAACTTCTACCGCAGAAGGGACCTTTATGCTAGGGATGGGGTGCACCTGTCTCGGGATGGTGTGGCAACCCTGGCTGGGTCTCTAGAGGAGGCAGTTCAAATTATATCTAAGTCTTTAAACTGCTAGGGGAACATATGGGCACGGGGGTGGGGGAAACTGCAGTGGGAGCCGGTAAACAAAGTAAGAGATTACAGGGAAATAGTGTTAGGAATGATGACAAAACTAAATTAAACAGGGACTTTTAAACTAAACGCAGTAAAGGGAGGACTCAGAACACGACTAACTTAAATGTCTACTACGCTAACAGTAGAAGTATGAGAAACAAAATGGATTATATTAGGGCCTTGGTATGTACCGAAAATATCCATATAATAGCATTCACTGAAACACGGATCAACATAGACTCGCGTGAGTTGCCGGTCGAATTCCAAATTGGGGTTACAAATTGTTCCATACCGATAGGCAGACCAGGAAAGGAGGCAGAGTAGCAATCTATGTTAGGGATAATCTGAAGTGTGAAATAAATATGGAAATAAAAACTGAGCGGAATACAGAAACAATTTGGATAGAATTAAGCGACGGTAGGGAAAAATTAATCACAGGAGTAATATATAGACCTCCCAATCTTGATAGAGTCAATGAGGGACTTATCTGGGATGATATGCACAGGGCTTCCATACACAACAAAGTCTGTATAGTAGGCAACTTTAACCTTGGCCAAATAGATTGGACTGACCTTACGTGTAACTCAGAGTCAGAGGATTTTCTCGAGACGATCCAGAACTGTTTCCCAAGTCAACATATAACCGAACCCACACGGGGTAATAATATACTCGATTTAGTTCTGTCGAACAGAGAAAACCTCATTAGCAATGTCGAGGTAGGGAACGAACTTGCAAACAGCGATCACAAAGAAGTTAGATTCCAGTTAGATTTTCAGGGCAGACATAAGAAAAATTCCACTAAAGTACCAGATTTCAGAAGGGCAAACTTTGACAGTTTAAAGAGACAGCTGAGAGAGGGGGTGTCGCGCTTGGCCGTGAACGTGACAGATGACTCGGCTTTGATAACGAGATCTGAGATTGCCGAGTTCCACGACAATTTAAATAATGAGTTACTTAATGCAGAAAGGCAGAACATACCATACAAAAAACTCAGATCAGACAACAATGACCCTTAATGGATAAATAATTATGTAAAGAACATCATTGGCCAAAGGAAGGCTATAGGTAGAAGGATAAAGCATGGCGAAATTTACCTCCAGGATTATTATAAGATATTGGCGAGTAGGGTTAAAACCGAGATAAGGAAAGCCAAGAGGAATAGTGAGGTAAGGATAGCAAGGGAGACGAAGACAAACCCCAAAGGATTCTACCAAATGTATCAAACTATAACACGAGAGAAGATTGGACCAATACGGTCAGATACCGGCGAGCTCACTGATAACGACGGAGAAATGAGCAATAATTTGAAAAATATTTTTCAACAGTTTTCACCACTGAAAATTTAAACATGATACCCGAGGCACCGACTCTATTCAGAGATAGTGAAGAAAACAAATTAAGCGAGATAGTAGTGACTAGTAACGATGTTAGTAAGCAAATAGACAAACTAAAGCCTAATAAGTCACCTGGTCCCGATGAGATATTTGCCAGAGTATTAAAGGAATGTAAGGAAGAGCTTAGTATTCCCTTAGCAAAGTTGTTTAACATGTCCTTAAAATCAGGTGTAGTACCAGAATCCTGGAGGATAGCGAATGTAATACCGATTTTCAAGAAGGGGGGTAGATCACTATCACTACCGCCCAATCAATCTAACATCAATAGTAGGCAAATTACTTGAAGCAATCATTTCAAACTCTAAACGAAATCACCTGGAGAAGCACCGATTGATCAATGATTCCCAGCATGGCTTCTCAAGCGGACGTTCTTGTCTAACTAATCTATTAACATTCTTTTCATCAGTTTTCGAATCGGTGGACGAGGGGCACAATTATGATGTGGTATATCTCGACTTTAGCAAAGCCTTCGACAGAGTCCCCCACGAAAGACTAATTAGAAAGGTAGAAACACATGGCATCAAAGGTAACATCCTTAAATGGATTAGGGCGTGGTTACAGGACAGAAAACAGCGAGTGAGCATTAACGGCACTAAGTCCCATTGGAGCAACGTCACAAGTGGAGTTCCCCAAGGCTCAGTACTTGGACCATTATTATATATTATATACATAAACGACATAGATATCGGCATAGACAGCAACATAAGTAAATTTGCTGATGACACTAAAATAGGACGTGTTATTAAATCTGACGAGGACTCCGCAAAACTAATGGAAGATCTAAACAAATTTTTCGAATGGTCTGAAAAATGGCAGAAGAAATTCAACGTGGACAAATGTAAAGTACTCAGTATAGGGGATGTAAACAGGGAAACCAGATACCAGATGTACAACGATGCCATAGAGAAATCCGACTGCGAGAGAGATTTAGGAGTAATGATAAGTAGGAACCTTAAGCCAAGTAAACAATGTGTTTTTGCTCGTAACAAGGCTAATAAAGTACTTGGGTTCATACAAAGGAGTGTTAGTTACAAGACTAGCGAGGTCATCCTAAAACTGTATCTTGCGCTTGTAAGACCACACCTGGATTACGCAGTTCAGTTCTGGTCACCGTATTACAGGATGGATATAGAATCATTGGAAAGAATTCAGAGGAGAATAACAAGACTAATCCCGGGCATTAGGAACCTTGAGTATAGAGACAGGTTAAAGCATCTTAATTTGCACTCCCTCAAGAGACGTAGTTGGAAGTGCATCCATAAAAAAAAAAAAGTTTACGTCAAGTCAATGTTTGGCAAATATGGTTTCCGTCACGACAATGTTCTCATTAGACTGAGTCGGGGAGTGAAACTCTGCTCACTACACTGAACATCATTTATCACTACGCGTCAAAGAGCACATAAAAAATCATACTAGCATATAAATGCACTGATTGATGCTCTGCATTCATCGTAATATTACGTTACATTAACCATCATCATCAACACATAGCTTTAGGGACAGAAGACAGGGGGGGGGAGGGGGGATTAGTGGTCACGGGGCGAGGCGGGTGAGGCGGAGCGGGTGAGTGGGGAGGAGGCGAGGCGAGGCGTGGCTGGGCAGGCCAGGCCAGGCCAGGGCGGGGCAGGCCAGGGCGGGGCAGGGCAGGGCAGGGATGGAAGGAAGGGTAAGGAAGGTGAGGTGAGGATTAGGACAGGGAGGAGGATGTAGGTTATAAGACATGTTAGGTTATAACAATTAATATAGACAGCGTCTATCACTAAAACACAATAGGTACAATTAACACTGACCAACAATAAAAATGCACTTGTGATACTGAGAACGTTACAGATCGCGGGGGGGGCACTGAGAAATCATGTTAAGCACTGAACATATTGCTAGTAAAAAATCGCGCATACCACGACAAGAGACATTTACTTGAGCTGTAAAGATGACACACTAGGACACTTTTCACGCTACTCTCTTACTCATTATATTGGGAGCAGTGTACTGAACGTAAACCCACGCCCTCCCTCGTTTAGCCATAACACCTGACTCGTTAAGATGAGTGTTGTTAAAAAGTGCGGAATAAGGAGTTCCTGCATAGTAGCGTGAAAAGTGTCCTTACCTGTGAGTCACCAACAATTAAAGTTTTTATACCTTCCTTGTCATCCCTGTCCCTGACTGTACTAACGTCCAATTCGTCTATCAAGGGACTGAACGAGTTGGTACACTTAGCTGTTGTTGTCGTTGTTGTCGTATCCTTGGTGTATTTCTTTACCACCAGCTTCGTCTTCCCACTCCTCACAACCTTCCACTCGCTTGAGTTTTCGTCAGACACTGGCTTTCCCTGTCCCGCCTCCCCTTTTAACCTCGCCAGCTCTTCCTTTAATTTCAGGTTCTCCAACGTGGCCCTCTCAATTTCTTCCTTGGCCCTCGCCAATTCTTCCATGGACCACTCCAGTTTAGTCAACAAACTCGCACACCCAAGACCACACATAGCATTGGCTATATCTGATAATTATCCCTCGGGAGCTAACCCTGCAGTGACCTTTCCCCTAGTGAAGTCAGAACACTCGCTGTTATATCTGTTGTAATTCTCTGGGCTGTAAGCTATTGTCTGATAATCACTCATTACAGATTGTCGTGGTGTGCTGCTGGTGTGATTGTCGTGATGCTTCTGCTGGTGTGATTGTCGTGGTGCTGCTGCTGGTGAGATTTTGGAGGTGCTGCTGCTGCTGGTGTGATTATCGTGGTGCTGCTGCTGCTGGTGTGATTGCCGTGGTGCTGCTGCTGCTGGTGTAAATGTCGTGGTGCTGCTGCTGGTGTGATTATCGTGGTGCTGCTGCTGGTGTGATTGTCGTGGTGCTGCTGCTGGTGTGATTGTCGTGGTGCTGCTGCTAGTGTGATTGTCGTGGTGCTGTTGTTGGTGTGAGTGTCGTGGTGCTGTTGTTGGTGTGAGTGTCGTGGTGCTGCTGGTGCTGTGAGTGTCATGGTGTTGCTACAGGTGGGAGTGTCGTCGTGCTGCTGCTGCTGGTGTGAGTGTCGTGGTACTATTGTTGCTGGTCTAATTGACGTGGTGCTGCTGCGAGTATCGTGATGCTTCTGCTAGTGTGTGTCGTGTTGTTGTTGCTAGGTTGAATGTCATGGTGCTGCTGCTGGTGTGAGTGTCGTGGTGCTGTTGCGAGTGTTGTGGTGGTGGTGGTGGTAGTGTAGCTTCTGGTGGTTTGAGTGTTGTGGTGCTGCTGTTCTTGGTGTTAGTGTCGTGGTGCTTCTGTTTCTGGTGTTAGTGTCGTGGTTCTGCTGCTACTGCTGCTGCGGTTTTTAGATAGGACTTTTTGTGCAAGAGATAGGAAACGTAGGACTAAGGTGTGTTTTCCTGGGACTGGGATAGGGCATGTAGCTGAGAGGATAGATAGGGTTTTGTGGTGCTGCTGCTAGTGCGAGTGTCGTGGTGCTGCTGCTAGTGCGAGTGTCGTGGTGCTGCTGCTAGTGCGAGAGTCGTGCTGCTGCTGTTGGTACGAGTCTCGTTGGTGGTGCAGCTGGTGGAAAAAATGAGTGTCGTGGTATGAGTGTCGTGGTGGTGGTATGAGTGTTGTGGTGGTGGTGTGAGTGTCGTGGTGCTCCTGCTTGCTGGAGTGAGTGTCTTGGTGCTCCTGCTTTCTGGTGTGAGTATCGTGGTGCTCCTGCTTGCTGGTGTGAGTGTCGTGGTGTTCCTGTCTGCTGGTTTAAGTGTCGTGGCGGTGGTGTGAGTGTCGTGGTGCTCCTGCTTTTTGGTGTGAGTGTCGTGGTGGTGTTGCTGCTGCCCTTATCAATGTCGTGGTGCTGCTGCTACGTGTGTTAAATTCTTGGTGATGCTTTTGCTGCTGCTGCTACTGCTGCTATTATGAGTGTGGTGGTGGTAGTGGTGCACATATTAACTTGTAGCACCGGAGTAATACTAACAGGTAGAATCAAAGTACTGTAATAAAGCAATAAATATTTTGAAAAAATTGCTTTAGCCAGTAAATGAACATGTTACTATCTATAATAAAAGTAAAATTATATTCAGTTATTTCCTTATTGTATGGGAGTGACTTGTATTCACGGTGGAATATATATCTTCTATAGTTAGCTTTAAGTTATGTTAACTTAGAGGAGTAATATTAACAAGCTTGGCAGCTCTGTCAGTTGTAAGTTTCTCTTTTCAGCGAGTGGAGTGGACTCAGGTAGTGGCAGGCTGGCAGCCTGTTATAAACTGTTTTAACGCGTACAGTACCGGTCCATTACCAGCACCACATTCCAACTCTCCAACATACAGAATAACATTAACAGCAGTAATGCTTTACACTATTGTACATTCTTCTTTGTATTATCCTTTTATAATTAGATCTTAGATTAAGGAAGAGAAACGTGTAGATGTCAGTTGTATGTCACTAAATTAACTTGGTAAGTAAAATAAACTTAGTTGTATCATGTAAGTGTAGTTCAAATGTAAAAATTTTTTATAATCGTATATAAAACCATAAAATAAGTTTTTGGACCGTTAAAACCTTTTTTTTGTGCTCCGTGTTTATTTACAATAAAAAAGTTTACTATTTAAAAAACGAACGTCAGATTCTGCCGTCATATCCATTCATGGTTTAGTGGATTGTGCCCTAGTTTACTAGTCTAAGAGAGAGGTAAAACATAAACAAGAGAGAGGCGGGTCATAGTACAAGAGAAGCGAGAGAATACGAATCTATATCTAGGATTAAGACGGTATTTAATGAAGGAGACGCAGGTGTATGAAAATAATAGGCGAGGATGTTTTGCAGGACTATTGCAGGACTCATGTCAATGGTCTGTAGGAGATGGATGCAGCAGCGTTTAAGGACTCGAGGCTAACTGAAATGTGCCTCGATTGGTCCTAATTTTTTGTTTTCATCTCATGCTGTATAATGAACGAGTTGTCGGTTCTGAGTAAACAAGAAATGCACTCTACCACATTGGTAGAGTGACACGGTTTATATAATTTGTAATAAACGTTTGAAGTCCTGCTATAATAGTCGACATAAGTTAATTTCTCTAGAAACAGTGTCGCCATTCGCAATGACAACACCAGTTTCCCGGCACACGACGTTCTCCAACAAACTCACCGCTGCAGTCGTAGGTAGTACAAAGAATGCCCCTCTTCAGACCCCAATCGCCACGTTCAGGTAAGTTAAGTGTTTTTTTGTGGTCTAAGTTTTGAACATTTCTTAAGTAAAGAAATGTGCCGTGAAGACCAGCTTATGGACATAAAAAACTCCCACGTTCACACCAGCTTAGCTGTCACGTATTCTTACCTGGTAGACTTTCTTTCCAGATCATTTACAGAGTGTATCAGTACTAGATGGAGATACGAGTCAGTTTAGAAGTAATGACATTGTCTGGACTGTTTTGAGAAAGCATTGGGATATATAATTTATATTAATTGGTAAAATTTTACTTTAACTACCGTAAGTATTTGGATGTTTAGATTCGATATAGGCTATATTAGGTACATTTTAAGTTTTGGCCATCAATGTACTTAAACATGCAGACTTTTTTTCTGGTGGTTTGCGTTGTGCTATGAACGATTTGACCTGCATTTCTATCGGAAATCAATAGTTTTGAGTTACTATTCCCCCTTACCGGTGTATGTTAATCTACCTTATAACCTAATAACCTATGACCTGTATTTTCTTATGCGATCGAAAAATGTTTTGCGACAGAAACTCCCGTCGAGATAATGTGTCTTTGTTTAAAGTACTTAATCCCATAGTTAGAATGTTAAGGTTCCCCATATGACCAAAACCAAAATACCAATATTGTTTGTAATGTTTTTACTATGAAATTTGTAATAGGGCAGCTAATATCCATTAGATTATTTACTGTGCTTAATAATATTTATATATTCAATATAGCATTACTGTGTTACACAGTAAACCATAATTAATTATCTAATAATATTTATTTACAGAGCCGATCAACCGAGAAGGTTGGACAACTACTGCCAGGGTTCATCAAGGCAGATGAAAGAAATTTACCACGAGTAGATGTCTGTGATTGCAAAGTATGTTCAAGAACTCCGCCATCCAGCTATGAAGCAAGTTAAATTACATCTGTCAATTTCAAGCCCATCCCCTGGCCACGGTCGTCCCTAGTCCATCCACAACATTAAATATGGACATCAATGATGAAAACTTACATTTTCCAGTCATGAAATAGAGAAGTGATTAAAACTTCCAAGTTGGAGTTACCGGTCTTTTGCATCATTTTGGCACCAAGCAAGTAAATACAAACCAATACTTCAGCAGTAATTTACTTTAACCTAAAAATAAGGTAAGCCTGTGTATATCAACATTGTATATGGCTATAAGTCCTGTATTTCTGCTGGTAACCTACACCACAGCTGGCTGCCTTCAGGCTCCTGCTCGGCGGCTCGCGCCAACCAGTGCCGTCACAACCAATCACAGCTTTACACTGTCACGTGACTTTTTGACACTTTAACCCTTATTTTTTTATACGTGTTGGCCCAATTTATTTAAAAATATCATTACCAATAGTGAATTTAAGTGTTTTCTTTACCCACTGACCTGCCATCTTACGAAAAAATTCCGACCGACGACTCGTCCATGATGCCAATCAATCCAGAAGCTACAAAGGCTTAAACCCCTGAGAAAATTCTAATTAAGTAGTCATACAAAGAGGTTAAATAATAGTATTCAGAAAGTTTTAGGGTATGAAGGTAAATTTAGTAACGCCATTCATAAGTGCCAAAAATCTGGAAAGCACCAAAGTAACGCTGGCACCCAGCACCAAAGCAACACTAACTCCCAGCACCAAAGCAACACTAACTCTCAGCACCAAAGCAACACTAACTCCCAGCACCAAAGCAATACTAACTCCCATCACCAAAGCAATAATAATTCCCAGCACCAAAGCAACACTAACTCCCAGCACCAAAGCAACACTAACTCC
>NW_024743427.1:0-1839 GCF_018991925.1 Homarus americanus | reverse complement strand
TCCTCGCTCCTCCGCCTGCCTGGCGGTCCTCTCTCCCGCTGGCGAGCATGGCGACCCACAGGCTGTCCTTCTCTGAGCGTCCTCACCAACCAGCTCTCTCTACATCACGCTTGTAACCATGCTGCCTTCCCAGCACCAAGCTGCATTGTACATCCAATACAACATGTATATAGAGAGCACATTGTGAGTTTCCTTTCTCCATTCCATCCTGAGTGTGAACCAAACATCTTAAACCCCACAAAATATATATATATGCAAGTAAATCACTGTAGGTGCGCGTGATCCAGGTATATGCTGATAAAAACAGGGAAACAAGAAAATATGAAGTTCACAAGCTCTTTCCTGTAATTCACATCTTCAGGGGTGAGTACAGTCAAGTATTTATTTCTCCTTAGTCTGTACTCACCCCTGAAGATGTGAATTACACGAAACGGCTTCGGAACTTCGTGTTTTCTTGTTTTCTTGTGGTTATCAGCATATATATACATGTATACATATATATATATATATATATATATATATATATATATATATATATATATATATATATATATATATATATATATATATATATATATATATATATATATATATATATATATATATATATATATGAGGACAAACTTTTTTGGAGTGAGGGTTGTAAACTCTTGGAACAATCTACCAGAAAGTGTTGTGATGGCACCGAGTGTGAGCTTGTAGCGTACTGTAAGTGGCCAGTTGTCAATTCTCTTTAGTTGTCTATTTTCTCTTTGTATGGGCACACAAACGTACGTACATGTAAGATATCTCACACTCAGGAATGAGGTAGGATAGAAACTCACAATGCGCTTTCTGTATATATATATATATATATATATATATATATATATATATATATAGTTGTACAATGCAGTATGAGTGGCTAGGTGAGGAGGAGCCGTTTCAGAGCACTAGCGTAGCTTAGGGCGGAAGGGTCTGCCCCTGGGCGGCACTTTTGGGTCTGCTCATCACCCATATCTGCAGCTACTGGAGACGTTAATCCATCCCTTTGTATCGGCGGCAAGTTAATCCTTGTCGTGTCTGACCTACCACCTGACCCACATCATCACGGCCACGTCATGAGCTACACCCTTGCTATGCGGCCCCCCCCCCCGCCACACACACAACCTGTAACCTGTTGAGGATTAAGGAAACAACTTCAAACAAGTACGCCAGTGAGCTCATGTAGTGTGGGTCAGGTGTTAGGTCAGACACGACGAGGATTAACTTGCCGCCGATACAAAGGGAAGGATTAACGTCTCCAGTAGTTGCAAAACCATGCAGTCTCGGGTCATATCAGTTCATGTACAGCCGACCAATCCACCAGTTACAAGCAATTCACTTCAGTTCTGCACAAGTCTCCATCGTGACAAGACGAGGGGAGGCTAGACGACTTTTAAGTTCTCTTGTGTTTTCCATCCAGTTATTTACTTCGTTGGAAGACATAATACTATATAAGAAATATTAGTATATTAAGTTAAAAAAAATATTGATGTGGACTTTTTGCTGCGGTACTGAGAGATTGGGCCAAGATTTGTTTCACAGCATTATGATTTTATACTAAGACACCATCTCACTGCGCCTCGAGACAAAAAGCCACCCAGACAAAGCCCCGCAGACGAAAGTTACCCAGACAAAAAGTTTTCCCCTACTTTGATCGGGGGGTGGCTTGTCTGACAACAGTAAAGCAAACTATTTAATATATATATATATATATAAAAGAGTGAGTCACTGTGCAATATGTATTTTTTGTGGGGGCACGGGGGGGGGCAAACTCAAGGGCCGCCCCGGGCGGCACACGCTCTAGCTACGCCACTG
>NW_024743426.1:0-53715 GCF_018991925.1 Homarus americanus | reverse complement strand
TGGTCTTGGTTGTTTTCATCATAGTCGTGGTTGTTATAATCATGGTCGTGGTTGTTATAATCATAGTCGTGGTTGTTATAATCATGGTCGTGGTTGTTAAAATCATATTCGAGGTTGTAATAATCATGGGCGTGGTTGCTATAATCATGGTCGTGGTTGTTATAATCATGTCGTGGTTGTTATAGTCTTTGTGGTGGTTGTTATAATCATGGTTGTGGTTTAGTTATATTCGGTCGTGTTTGTTATAATCATAATCGTGGTTGTTATAATCGTGGTCGTTTGTTATAATTATATTCATGGTTGTTATAATCATGGTCGTTGTTGTTATAATCATGGTGCGTGGTTGTTTTCATCATAGTCGTGGTTGTTATAATCATGGTCGTGGTTGTTATAATCATATTAGTGGTTGTTATAATCATAGTCGTGGTTGTTATAATCATGGTCGTACTTGTTATAATCATGGTCGTGGTTGTTATAATCATGGTCGTGGTTGTTATATTCCATGGTCGTTGTTGTTATAATCATGATCGTAGTTGTTAATAATGGTTGTGGAGGTTATAAATATATTCGTGGTTGTTATAATCATGGTCGTGGCTGTTATAATCATGGTCGGGTTGTTATCATCATAGTCTAGTTGTTATAATCATGGTCGTGGTTGTTATAATCATAGTCGTGGTTGTTATAATCATTGTCGTGGTTGTTATAATCATTGTCGTGGTTTAAAATCGTGTTGTTATAATGATGGTCGTGGTTGTTATAATCATGGTCATTGTTGTTATAATCATGGTCGTGGTTGTTGAAATCATATTGGGGTTGTTATAATCATGGGCGTGGTTGCTATAATCATGGTCGTGGTTTTATGATCATGGTCATGGTTGTTATAATTATATACGTGGTTGTTATAATCATGGTCGTGGTTGTATAATCATTGTCGTGGTTGTTATCATCATAGTTGTGGTTGTTATAATCATGGTCGTGGTTGTTATATTCATGGTCGTGGTTGTTATAATCATAGTCGTAGTTTGCTATTATCATATTCGTTGTTGTTATAATCATGGTCGTGAGTGTTATAATAGTGGTCGTGAGTGTTATAATAGTGGTCAGGTTGTTATAATCATATTCGTGGTTGTTATAATCAGGGTCGTGGTTGTTATAATCATATTCGTAGTTGTTATAATCATGGTCGTGGTTATTTATAATGTGGTCGTGGATGTTATAATCATGAGGTAAAGTGGTTGTTATAATCTTGGTCGTGGATTTGTTATAATCATGGTCGTGGTTGTTATAATCATAGTCGTGATTGAAGTCATAGTCGTGATTATAGATAGATGCGTGGTTGCTATAATCATAGTCGTGGTTGTTATAATCATCGTCGTGATAGTTTGTTATAATCATAGTCTGTGGTTATTTATAATCATGGTGCGGTTTTATTTATAATCATGGTCGTGGTATTTTTCACTTAGTCAAGTAAGTTTATTTATAATCATGGGCGTAGTTTATAATCATGGTCGTAGTTTGTTATCTAATCATGGTCGTGGTTGTTTTTAATCATGGTCGTAGTTGCTATAATCATGGTCTTGGTTATATTCATGGTCGTGGTTGTGCATAATCTTGGGCGGGGTTGTTATAATTATTGTCGTGAAGTTGTTTTGTCATGGTCATTGATTTATTTATAGTATGGTCGTGGTTTGTTATAATCATGATGCGTGGATTTGTTATAATCATGGTCGTGGTTTGTTATAATCATGTAAATGAAGTAGGTTGTTATAGTCTTTATGCGTGGTTGTTATAATCATGGTTGTGGTTTGTTATAATCATAGTAGTGGGTTATTTATAATCATGGTCGTAGTTTATTATAATCATGGTCGTGATTTATTATAATCATAGCTGTGGTTTTATAATCACTGTCGTGGTTGTTAATGTAGTAGTGGTTTATTTATGATCATTAGCGTAGTTTGCTATAATCATGGTCGTGGTTGCTATAATCATGGTCGTACTTGTTATAATCATAGTGCGTAGTTTATTTATATTCACTTAGATCGTTGTTTTCAAATCATAGATGCGTAGTTTATTTATATTCATGGTCGTGAAGTTTATTTATAATCATGGTCGTGGTTGTTATAATCATGGTCTTGGTTGTTTCATCATAGTCGTGGTTGTTATACGTCATGAATTAAGTGATTTATTTATAATCATAGTCGTGGTTGTTATAATCATGGTCGTGGTTGTTACAAAATCATATTCGAGGTTATTTTACCATCATGGCGGTTGCTATAATCATGGTCGTGGTTATTTTATAATCATGTGTCGTGGTTGTTATAATCTTTGTCGTAGTTGTTATAATCAGGTTGTGGTTGTTATATTCATGGTCGTAGATGTTATAATCATAATCGTGGTTGTTATTTATAATCGTGGTAAATTGAAGTTTATTTATAATTATATTCATAGTTTATTTATAATCATGGTCGTTGTTGGTTTAATCATGGTCGTGTAGTTTGTTTCATCATAGTCATAGTTTATTATAATCATGGTGGTAGTTTATTTATATAATCATATTGAGTGGTTGTTTTCAATGTAGTCGTGATTTGTTAAAATCATGGTCGTAGTTTGTTTATAATCATAGTCGTAGTTTATTCGTATGGTCGTGGTTGTTATAATCATTTATGTTACTTGTTATATATCATGGTCGTGGATTTGTTATAATCATGGTCGTGTGGTTGTTATGTTCGTAGTGCGTTGTTGTTATAATCTTGATGGGTAGTTTGTTGTAATCATGGTGTGGAGGGTTATAAATATATTCGTGGTTTATTTATAATCATGGTCGTGGCTGTTATAATCATGGTCAGGAGTTGTTATCATCATAGTCGTGGTTGTTATAATTATTGTCGTGGTTGTTGTATCATCATAGTCGTAGTTTGTTATAATCATGGTCGTGATTTGTTATAATCATAGTCGTGATTTTGATCATAGTCGTGATTATGATCATAGTCAATGATTATGATCATAGTCATTAGTTCTTCTCGTCATAGTCGTGTTTGCTATAATCATAGTCATTAGTTTGTTATAAACATGGTCGTGGTTATTTTCATATTCGTAGTTTGTTATAAACGCATGGTGAAGTGGTTATAATCATGTTAAATTGGTTGTTATAATTATTGTCGTGGTTGTTTTAATCATAGTCGTTGTTATAATCATGGTCGTGGTTGTTATAATCATAGTAGTGGTTGTTATAATCATAGCTGGTTTTAAAATCCAATGTCGTGGTTGTTTTAATCATAGTCGTGGTTGTTATAAAGTGGTCGTGATTTATTTATAATCATAGTCGTGATTATGATCATAGTCGTGATTATGATCATAGTCGTGATTATGATCATAGTCGTAATTTACTATAATCATAGTCGTGGTTGCTATAATCATATTCGTGGTTGATATAATCATAGTCGTGGTTGTTATTTTCATATTCGTGGTTATTTATAGTATGGTCGTGGTTTATTTATAATCATGTTCGTGGTTGTTATAATTATTGTCGTGGATGTTTTAATCATGGTCGTGATTATTTATAATCATGGTCGTGGTTGTTATAATCATAGAAGGTTGTTATAATCTGGTGTGGTTTGTTATAATCATGGTCGTGGTTGTTATAATCATAGCTGTGGTTTTATAATCAATGTCGTGGATTTGTTTTATCATAGTCGTGGTTGATATAATCATGGGCGTGGTTGCTATAATCATGGTCGTGGTTGTCATAATCATGATAGTAGTTTGTTTAATCATGGTCGTGGTTTACTGCAATCATGGTCGTGGTTGTTATATTCATGATTAAGTAGTTGTTATATTCATGAGATTAAAGTGGATTTATTTATAATGTGGGCGTGGTTGTTATAATTATTGTCGTGGATGTTTTAATCATAGTCGTGATTATTTATAATCATGGTCGTGGTTCATTTATAATGCTGTCATTAGTTTATTTATAATCATGATCATTGGTTGATACAATCATGGTCGTGTTTCCTATAATCATTGTCGTGGTTGTTATTATCATAGTCATTGTTGTTATAATCATGGTCAGGGTTGTTAAAATCATATTCGAGGTTATTTATAATCAAATTAGTTGCTGTAATCATTGTCGTGGTTGTTATAATCATGGTCGTAGTTGATTTGTAATCATGGTCGCGGTTGTTATAATCATGGTGGTGGTTGTTTATGAACAATAATTAAGTGGTCGTTATGTCATATTCGTAGTTTATTTATAATCATGGTCGTGAGGATTTGTTATAATCATGAAGATGGAAGTAGTTTGTTAAAATCATATTGGGGTTGTTATAATTATGGGCGTGGTTGCTATAATCATGGTCGTGGTTTGGTATAATCATAATCATTGGTTATTTATAATCGTGGACGTGGATTTATTATAATTATATTCATGGTTTGTTATAATCATGGTCGTGGTTGTTATAATCATGTTAAATTAGTTTATTTATCATCATAGTCGTGGTTATTTATAATCATGGTAGTTTGTTACGATGTGGTCTTAGTTATTATATTCATAATTCGTGGTTTTTATAATCATAGTCGTACAGTTTTGTCTTATCATAGTCGTTGTGTATAATCATGGTCGTGAGGTGTTATAATAGTGGTCGAGGTTGTTATAATCATATTCGTAGTTTGTTATAATCATGGTCGTGCTTGTTATATTCATGGTCGTCCTTGTTATAATCCTTAATCATGGTTGTTATAATCATGTAGTGGTAGTTTATAATCATAGTCGTGGTTGTTATAATCATGAATTAAATTGCTTGTTATAGTCATGGTCGTGGTTGTTGTATTCATGGTCGTGGTTGTTATAATCATGGTCGTGGTTGTTATAATCATAGCCGTGGTTGTTATAATCAACGTCGTAGTTTATTTATAATCATGGTCATTGTTGTTATAATCATGGTCGTGGTTGTTAAAATCACATTCGGGGATTGTTATAATCATGGGCGTGGTTGCTATAATCATGATCGTGGTTGTTATAATTATATTCATGGTTGTTATAATCATGGTCGTGGTTGTTATAATCATGGTCATTGGTTGTTATAATCATAATAAGTAGGGTGTTATAATCATGGTCGTGGGAGTGTTATAATCATGGTCGTGGTTATAATCATGTTCAGTTGTTATAATTATTGTCGTAGTTGTTATATTCATGGTCGTGTTGTTAAAATCATGATCGTGGTTTATTATAATCATGGTCGTGATTTGTTATAATCATGATCATTAGTTGTTATATTCATGGTCGTAGTTTGCTATAATCATAATCGTAGTTGTTATAATGCGTGGTCGTGGTTGTTATAATTATATTCATAGTTGTTATAATCATAATTAGGTGGTTATTATAATCATGGTCGTGGTTAGTATAATCATAGCCGTGGTTGTTATAATCAATGTCGTGGTTGATATAATCGCAGTAGGTGGTTGTTATATTCATGTTTCGCGGTTGTTATAATTATTGTCGTAGTTTGTTATAATCATAGTCGTGGTTGTTATAATCGGGTCGTGGTTTTATAATCACGGTCGTGGTTCGAATATAATCATAGCCAAGTAGTTGTTATAATCATAGTCGTGGTTGTTATAATGATGGTCGTGGTTGTTATAATCATGATCGTAGTTTGTTATATTCATGGTCTAAATTGGTTGTTATAATCATAATCGTGGTTGTTATAATCGTGGTGAAATTAGTTGTTATAAGTATATTCATAGTTTGTTATATGCATGGTCTTTGTTGTTATAATCATGGTCATGGTTGTTATTATCATATTCGTAGTTTGTTGTAATCATGGTCATTGGTTATTTATAATCATGTTCGTGGTTGTTATAGTGTGTCGTGGTAGATATAATCACAGTCGTGATTGTTATAATCATGGTCGTGGTTGTTATAATCATAGTCGCATTGTTATAATCATGGTCGTGGATTTGTTATAACCATGGTCGTGGTTGTTATAATCATAGCCGTGGTTGTTATATTCATGGTCGTGGTTGTTATAATCATGTTCGTGGTTGTTATAATTATTGTCGTGGTAGTTATAATCATAGTCGTGATTGTTATAATCATGGGCGTGGATTTAGCGCTATAATCATGGTCGTGGTTATTTATAATTATATTCGTGATTATTTATAATCATGAATTAAGTGGTTATTAAAATCATGGTCGTGAAGTTTGTTATATTCATAGCCGTGGTTATTTATAATCATATAATCATGGTCCTGGTTGTTAAATCATATTCGGTTGTTAAAATCATGGTCGTGGTTATTTATAAATTCATGGTCATTGGTTGTTATAATCATGTTTGTGGTTTGTTATAATCATGGTCTTAGTTGTTTCATCATAGTCGTGGTTGTTATAATCATGGTCGTGGTTGTTATAATCATGGTCGTGTTTGTTATAATCATGGTCGTGGTTGTTAAAATCATATTCGAGGTTGTTGTAATCATGGGCGTGGTTGCTATAATCATGGTTGTGGTTGTTATAATCATGTGTCGTGGTTGTTATAATCTTTGTCGTGGTTGTTATAATCATGGTTGTGGTGGTTATATTCATGGTCGTGGTTGTTATAATCATAATCGTGGTTGTTATAATCGTGGTCGTGGTTGTTATAATTATATTCATGTTTGTTATAATCATGGTCGTTGTTGTTATAATCATGGTCGTGGTTGTTTTCATCATAGTCGTGGTTGTTATAATCATGGTCGTGGTTGTTATAATCATATTAGTGGTTGTTATAATCATAGTCTTGGTTGTTATAATCATGGTCGTACTTGTTATAATCATGGTCGTGGTTGTTATAATCATGGTCGTGGTTGTTATATTCATGGTCGTTGTTGTTATAATCATGATCGTGGTTGTTATAATCATGGTCGTGGAGGTTATAAATATATTCGTGGTTGTTATAATCATGGTCGTGGCTGTTATAATCATGGTCGGGGTTATCATCATAGTCGTGGTTGTTATAATCATGGTCGTGGTTGTTATAATCATAGTCGTGGTTGTTATAATCATTGTCGTGGTTGTTATAATCATAGTCGTGGTTGTTATAATGATGGTCGTGGGTGTTATAATCATGGTCATTGTTGTTATAATCATAGTGCATTAGTTATTTGAAATCATAATGGAGGTTGTTATAATCATGGAACATGATCATGGTCATGGTTATTTATAATTATATACGTGGATTTATTTATAATCATGGTGTGGTTGTTACTCAATCATTGTCGTAGTTTGTTATCGTAGTCCGTGGTTATTATAATCGCCAATTAAAGGCTGGTTGTTATATTCATAATTAAGTGGTTGCTATAATCATAGTCGTGGTTGCTATTATCATATTCGTTGTTGTTATAATCATGGTCGTGAGTGTTATAATAGTGGTCCAGGTTGTTATAATCATATTCGTGGTTGTTATAATCAGGGTCGTGGTTGTTATAATCATGGTCGTGGATATTATAATCATGGTCGTGGTTGTTATAATCTTGGTCGTGGTTGTTATAATCATGGTCGTGGTTGTTATAATCATAGTCGTGATTATGATCATAGTCGTGATTATGATCATAGTCGTGGTTGCTGTAATCATAGTCGTGGTTGTTTTAATCATCGTCGTGGTTGTTATAATCATAGTCGTGGTTGCTATAATCATGGTCGTGGTTGTTATAATCATGGTCGTGGGTATTTATTCATAGTCGTGGTTGTTTTAATCATGGTCGTGGTTGCTATAATAATGGTCGTGGTTATAATATTCATGGTCGTGGTTGTTATAATCATGAGCGTGGTTGTTATAATTATTGTCGTGGTTGTTTTAATCATAGTCGTGATTGTTATAATCATGGTCGTGGTTGTTATAATCATGTTCGTGGTTGTTAAAATTATTGTCGTGGTTGTTTTAATCATAGTCGTCATTGTTATAATCATGTTCGTGGTTGTTATAATCATAGTACTGGTTGTTATAATCATGGTCGTGGTTGTTTAATCATAGTCGTGGTTGTTATAATCATGGTCGTGGTTGATATAATCATAGTCGTGATTATGATCATAGTCGTGATTATGATCATAGTCGTGATTATGATCACAGTCGTGGTTGCTATAATCATAGTCGTGGTTGCTATAATCATAGTCGTGGTTGTTATAATCATAGTCGTGGTTGTTATTTTCATATTCGTGGTTGTTATAATCATGGTCGTGGTTGTTATAATCATGTTAGATTTGTTGCTATAATTATTGTCGTGGTTGTTTTAATCATAGTCGTGATTGTTATAATCATGGTCATGGTTGTTATAATCATAGTATTGGTTTTATAATCATGGTCGTGGTTGTTGTCATGGTCGTGGTTATTATAATCATGGTCGTACTTGTTAAAATCATGGTCGTGGTTGTTATATTCATGAGATTAGATTTGTTGTTAAAATCGCGGGTCGTGGTTGTTATATTCATGGTCGTGGATTTGTTATAATCATGGTCGTGGATTTGTTATAATCATGGTTTTGGTTGTTTTCATCATAGTCGTAGTTGTTATAATCATGAATTCGTGGTTGTTATAATCATGGTCGTGGTTGTTATAATCATTGTCGTGGTTGTTAAATCATATTCGAGATTGTTATGTCCTTGGGCGTTTTTGCTATAATCATGGTCGTGGTTGTTATAATCATGTGTCGTGGTTGTTATAGTCTTTGTCGTGGTTGTTATAATCATGGTTGTGGTTGTTATATTCATGGTCGTGGTTGTTATAATCATAATCGTGGTTGTTATAATCGTGGTCGTGGTTGTTATAATTATATTCATGGTTGTTATAATCATGGTCGTTGTTGTTATAATCATGGTCGTGGTTGTTTTCATCATAGTCGTGGTTGTTATAATCATGGTCGTGGTTGTTATAATCATATTAGTGGTTCATTATAATCATAGTCGTGGTTGTTATAATCATGGTCGTGGTTGTTATAATCATATTAGTGGTTGTTATAATCATAGTCGTGGTTATTATAATCATGGTCGTACTTGTTATAATCATGGTCGTGGTTGTTATAATCATGGTCGTGGTTGTTATATTCATGGTCGTTGTTGTTATAATCATGATCGTGGTTGTTATAATAATGGTTGTGGAGGTTATAAATATATTCGTGGTTGTTATAATCATGGTCGTGGCTGTTATAATCATGGTCGGGGTTGTTATCATCATAGTCGTAGTTGTTATAATCATGGTCGTGGTTGTTATAATCATAGTCGTGGTTGTTATAATCATTGTCGTGGTTGTTATAATCATTGTCGTGGTTGTTATAATGATGGTCGTGGTTGTTATAATCATGGTCATTGTTGTTATAATCATGGTCGTGGTTGTTGAAATCATATTGGAGGTTGTTATAATAATGGGCGTGGTTGCTATAATCATGGTCGTGGTTTTTATGATCATGGTCATGGTTGTTATAATTATATACGTGGTTGTTATAATCATGGTCGTGGTTGTATAATCATTGTCGTGGTTGTTATCATCATAGTTGTGGTTGTTATAATCATGGTCGTGGTTGTTATATTCATGGTCGTGGTTGTTATAATCATAGTCGTGGTTGCTATTATCATATTCGTTGTTGTTATAATCATGGTCGTGAGTGTTATAATAGTGGTCAAGGTTGTTATAATCATGGTCGTGGTTGTTATAATCATAGTCGTGATTATGATCATAGTCGTGATTATGATCATAGTCGTGGTTGCTATAATCATAGTCGTGGTTGTTATAATCATCGTCGTGGTTGTTATAATCATAGTCGAGGTTGTTATAATCATGGTCGTGGTTGTTATAATCATGGTCTTGGGTATTTATTCATTGTCGTGGTTGTTATAATCATGGGCGTGGTTGCTATAATCATGGTCGTGGTTGTTATAATCATGGTCGTGGTTGTTTTAATCATGGTCGTGGTTGCTATAATCATGGTCGTGGTTATAATATTCATGGTCGTGGTTGTTATAATCATGGGCGTGGTTGTTATAATTAGTGTCGTGGTTGTTTTAATCATAGTCTTAATTGTTATAATAATGGTCGTGGTTGTTATAATCATGTTCGTGGTTGTTAAAATAATTGTCGTGGTTGTTTTAATCATAGCCGTCATTGTTATAATCATGTTCGTGGTTGTTATAATCATAGTACTGGTTGTTATAATCATGGTCGTGGTTGTTTAATCATAGTCGTGGTTGTTATAATCATGGTCGTGGTTGTTATAATCATAGTCGTGATTATGATCATAGTCGTGATTATGATCATAGTCGTGATTATGATCATAGTCGTGGTTATATAATCATAGTCGTGGTTGCTATAATCATAGTCGTGGTTGTATAATCATAGTGTGGTTGTTATTTTCCTTATTCGTGGTTGATATGTCATGGTGGTAGTTTATTTATAATCATGTTAGGTAGTTGCTATAATTGTGTAAATTGGTTGTTTTAATCATAGTCGTGATTGTTATAATCATAGTCGTGGCTGTTATAATCATAGTAGTAGTTTGTTTCAGTATGGTAGTAGTTTGTTATGTCATGGTCGTGGTTATTATAATCATAGCTGTGGTTTTTATAATCACTGTCGTGGTTGTTTAATCATAGTCGTGGTTGTTATAATCATGGGCGTGGTTGCTATAATCATGGTCGTGGTTGGTATAATCATGGTCGTGGTTGTTATATTTATGGTCGTGGTTGTTATAATCATGGGCGTGGTTGTTATAATTATTGTTGTGGTTGTTTTAATCATAGACGTGATTGTTATAATACAAATCGTGGATGTTATAATCATAGTCGTGGTTGTTATAATCATGGTCATTGTTGTCATAATCATGGTCGTGGTTGTTAAAATCATATTCGAGGTTGTTATAATCATGGGCGTGGTTGCTATAATCATTGTCGTGGTTGTTATAAGCATGGTAGTGGTTGTTGTAATCATGGTCGCGGTTGTTATAATCATGGTCGTGGTTGTTATTTTCATGGTTGTGGTTGTTATAATCATAGTCGTGGTTGTTATAATCATGGTCGTGGTTGTTATAATTATATTCGTGGTTGTTATAATCATGGTCGTGGTTGTTATAATCATGGTCGAGGTTGGTATAATCATAGCCGTGGTTGTTATAATCAATGTTTTGGTTGTTATACTCATGGTCATTGTTGTTATAATCATGGTCGTGGTTGTTAAAATCATATTCGAGGTTGTTATAATTATGGGCGTGGTTGCTATAATCATGGTCGTGGTTGTTATAATTATATTCGTGGTTGTTATAATCATGGTCGTGGTTGTTATAATCATGGTCGTGGTTGTTATAATCATGGTCGTGGTTGTTATAAACATGATCGTGGTTGTTATATTCATAGTCGTGGTTGTTATAATCATAATCGTGGTTGTTATAATCGTGGTCGTGGTTGTTATAATTATATTCATGGTTGTTATAATCATGGTCTTGGTTGTTATAATCATGGTCGTGGTTGGTATAATCAAAGCCGTGGTTGTTATAATCAATGTTTTGGTTGTTATAATCATAGTCATGGTTGTTATAATCATGTTCGTGGTTGTTATAATTATTGTCGTGGTTGTTTTAATCATAGTCGTGATTGTTATAATCATGGTCGTGGTTGTTATAATCATAGTAGAGGTTGTTATAATCATGGTCGTGATTATGATCATATTAAGTGGTTATATAATCATAGTCGTGTTTGCTATAATCATAGTCTTGTTGTTATAATCATAGTCGTGGTTATTATTTTCATATTCGTGGTTGTTATAATCATGGTCGTGGTTGTTATAATCATGTTCGTGGTTGTTATAACCATGGTCGTGGTTGTTTTAATCATAGTCGTGATTGTTATAATCATGGTCGTGGTTGTTATAATCATAGTAGTGGTTGTTAAAATCATTGCTGTGGTTTTTAAAATCAATGTCGTGGTTGTTTAATCATAGTCGTGGTTGTTATAATCATGGTCGTGGTTGTTATAATCATAGTCGTGATTATGATCATAGTCGTGATTATGATCATAGTCGTGATTATGATCATAGTCGTGGTTGCTATAATCATAGTCGTGGTTGCTATAATCATAGTCGTGGTTGTATAATCATAGTCGTGGTTGTTATTTTCATATTCGTGGTTGTTATAATCATGGTCGTGGTTGTTATAATCATGTTCGTGGTTGCTATAATTATTGTCGTGGTTGTTTTAATCATAGTCGTGATTGTTATAATCATGGTCGTGGCTGTTATAATCATAGTAGTGGTTGTTATAATCATGGTCGTGGTTGTTATAATCATGGTCGTGGTTATTATAATCATAGCTGTGGTTTTTATAATCACTGTCGTGGTTGTTTAATCATAGTCGTGGTTGTTATAATCATGGGCGTGGTTGCTATAATCATGGTCGTGGTTATCATAATCATAGTCAGTGGTTGTTTTAATCATGGTCATGGTTTATATAATCATAGTCGTGGTTGTTATATTCATGGTCGTGGTTATTTATAATCATGGGCGTGGTTGTTATAATTATTGTCATTAAGTTGTTTTAATCATGGTCGTGATTGTTGTGTGAATTCGTGGTTGTTATAATCATAGTCGTGGTTGTTATAATCATGATCGGTAACATTTATAATCATAGTAGAGGTTATTTATAATCATGAGGTCTTGGTTTGTATAATCATGGTCGTGGTTATTTATAATCATAGCTGTGGTTTTATATTCAATGTCGTGATTTGTTTATCATGGTCGTGGTTGTTATAATCATGGCGTGGTTGCTATAATCCATGGTCGTGGTTGTCATAATCATGGTCGGGGTTGTTTTAATCATGGTCGTGGTTGCTATAATCATGGTCGTGGTTGTTATATTCATGGTCGTGGTTGTTATAATCATGGGCGTGGTTGTTATAATTATTGTCGTGGTTGTTTTAATCATAGTCGTGATTGTTATAATCATATTCGTGGATGTTATAATCATGGTCTTGGTTGTTATAATCATGGTCGTGGATGTTATAATCTTGTTCGTGGTGGTTTTATAATTATTGTCATGAGTGTTTAACTCGTCGGATTGTTATAATCATGGTCGTGTTGTTATAATCATAGTAGTGGTTGTTATAATCATGGTCGTTTGATAATCATAGTCGTGATTATGATCATAGTCGTGATTATGATCATAGTCGTGATTATGATCATAGTCGTGGTGCTATAATCATAGTCGTGGTTGCTATAATCATAGTCGTGGTTGTTATAATCATAGTCGTGGTTATTATTTTCATATTCGTGGTTGTTATAATCATGGTCGGTTATAATCAGTTCGTGGTTGTTATAATTATTGTCATGGTTGTTTTAATCATAGTCGTGATTGTTATAATCATGGTCGGTTGTTATAATCATAGTAGTGGTTGTTATAATCATGGTCGTGGTTGTTATAATCATAGTCGATTATGATCATAGTCGTGATTATGATCATAGTCGGATTATGATCATAGTCGGTTGCTATAATCATAGTCGTGGTTGCTATAATCATAGTCGGTTGTTATAATCATAGTCGTGGTTGTTATTTTCATATTCGTGGTTGTTATAACTGTGGTCGTGGTTGTTATAATCATGTTCGTGGTTGATATAATTATATGGTTGTTTTAATCATAGTCGTGATCGTTATAATCATGGTCGTGGTTGTTATAATCATAGTAGTGTTGTTATAATCATGGTCGTGGTTGTTATAATCATGGTCGGTTGTTATAATCATAGCTGGTTTTATAATCACTGTCGGTTATTCAATCATAGTCGTGATTGTTATAACTGGCGGCGTGGTTGTATAATCATGGTCGTGGTTGTTATAATCATGGTCGTGGTTGTTTTAATCATGGTCGTGGTTGCTATAATCATGGTCGGTTGTTATATTCATGGTCGTAGTTTTATAATCATGGGCGTGGTTGTTATAATCATGATCGTGGTTGTTATAATCATGGTCGGATGTTATAATCATGGTCGGTTGTTATAATCTTGGTCGTGGTTGTTATAATCATGGTCGTGGTTGTTATAATCATAGTCATGATTATGATCAGTCGTGATTATGATCATAGTCGTGGTTGCTATAATCATAGTCGTGGTTGTTATAATCATCGTCGGTTGTTATTATCATAATCGTTTTTGTTATAATCATAACTGCGTTTTTATAATCCATGTCGGTTGTTAAATCATAGTCGTGGTTGTTATAATCATAGTCGTGATTATGATCATAGTCGTGATTATGATCATAGTCGTGATTAACATCATAGTCGTGGTTGCTATAATCAGGCGGTTACTATAATCATAGTCGTGGTTGTTATAATCATAGTCGTGGTTGTTATTTTCATATCGGCTAGGTAACCATGGTCGGTTTTATATTCATGTTCGTGGTTTGTATAATTATCGTGGTTGTTTTAATCATAGTCGATTGTTACAATCATGTCGGGTTGTTATAATCATAGTAGTGGTTGTTATAACTGGTCGTGGTTGTTATAATCATGGTCGGGTTGATATAATCATAGCTGTGGTTTTATAATCACTGTCGGTTGTTTAATCATAGTCGTGATTGTTATAACTGGTCGATGGTTGTTATAATCTTGGTCGTGGTTGTTATAATCATGGTCGGTTGTTATAATCATAGTCGTGATTATGATCATATCGTGATTATGATCATAGTCGGTTGCTATAATCATAGTCTGGGTTGTTATAATCATAATCGGTTATTATCGTGACGTGGTTGTTATAATTATATTCATGGTTGTTATAATCATGGTCGTGGTTGTTACAATCATGGTCGTGGTTGTTATATTCTTGGTCGTGGTTTTATAATCATAGTCGTGGTTGCTATTATCATAGTCGTTGTTATAATCATGGTCGTGAGTGTTATAATAGTGGTCGAGGCTGTTATAATCATATTCGTGGTTGTTTAATCAGTCGTGTTGTTATAATCATGGTAGTGTTGTTAAAATCATAGTCGGTTGTTATAATCATAGTCGTGGTTGTTATATTCATGGTCGTGCTTGTTATATTCATGGTCGTCCTTGTTATAATCATAGTCGTGGTTGTTATAATCATGGTAGTGGTAGTTATAATCATAATCGTGGTTGTTATAATCATGGTCGTGCTTGTTATAATCATGGTCGTGGTTATATTCATGGTCGTGTTGTTATAATCATGGTCGTGGTTGTTATAATCATAGCCGTGGTTGTTATAATCAACATCGTGGTTGTTATAATCATGGTCATTGGTGTTATAATCATGGTATTGGTTGTTAAAATCATATTCGAGATTGTTATAATCATGGGTGGTTGCTATAATCATGGTCGGGTTATAATTATATTCATGGTTGTTATAATCATTGTCGTTGTTATAATCATGGTCGGGTTGTTATAATCATAGCCGTGGTTGTCATAATCATGGTCGGAGTGTTATAACTGCGGTCGTGGTTGTTATAATCATGTTCGCAGTTGTTGTAATTATTGTCGTGGTTGTTATATCATAGTCGTGGTTGTTATAATCGGGTCGTGGTTTTATAATCACGGTCGGTTGGTATAATCATAGCCGTAGTTGTTATAATCATGTCGTGGTTGTTATAATGATGGTCGTGGTTGTTATAATCATGATCGTGGTTGTTATATTCATGGTCGTGGTTGTTATAATCATAATCGTGGTTGTTATAATCGTGGTCGTGGTTGTTATGAGTATATCTCGGTTGTTATAAGCATGGTCTTTGTTGTTATAATCATGGTCGTGGTTGTTAAAATCATATTCGAGGTTGTTATAATCGGGCGTGGTTGCTATAATCATTGTCGGTTGTTATAATCATGGTCGTGGTTGTTGTAATCATGGTCGCGTTGTTATAATCATGGTCGTGGTTGTTATGTTCATGGTCGGTCGTTATAATCATAGTCGGTTGTTATAATCATGGTCGTGGTTGTTATATTCATGGATGGTTATATAATGATGGTCGTGTTATAATTATAGTCGTGGTTGTTACAATCATGTTCGTGGTTGTTATAATCATGGTCGTGTTTGTTATAATCATAGTCATGGTTGTTATAATCATGGTCATGTTGTCATAATCATGGTCGTGGTTGTTATGTTCATGGTCGTGGTCGTTATAATCATAGTCGTGGTTGTTAAAATCATATTCAAGGTTGTTATAACTGCGGGCGTGGTTGCTATAATCATTGTCGTGGTTGTTATAATCATGGTCGTGGTTATAATTATAGTCGAGGTTGTTACAATCATGTTCGTGGTTGTTATAATCATGGTCGTGTTTGTTATAATCATAGTCGTGGTTTTATAATCATGGTCATTGTTGTCATAATCTGCGGTCGTGGTTGTTAAAATCATATTCGAGGTTGTTAAATTCGGGCATGGTTGCTATAATCATTGTCGGGTTGTTATAATCATGGTCGAGGTTCTTATTCATCGGTCGCGGTTGTTTTAATCGCGATGGGTTGTTATGTTCATGGTCGTGGTCGTTATAATCATAGTCGGGTTGTTATAATCATGGTCGTGGTTGTTATAATTATATTCGTGGTTGTTATAATCATGGTCGTGGTTGTTATAATCATGGTCGGTTGTTAAAATCATATTCGAGGTTGTTATAATTATGGGCGGTTGCTATAATCATGGTCTTGATTGTTATAACTCATGGTCGTGGTTGTTATAATTATATTCGTGGTTGTTATAATCATGGTCGGTTATAATCGGTCGGTCGGTTGTTATAATCATGGTCGTGGTTGTTATAATTATATTCGTGGTTGTTATAATCAAGATCGTGGTTGTTATAATCATGGTCGTGTTGTTATAATCATGATCGTGGTTGTTATATTCATGGTCGGTTGTTATAATCATAATCGTGGTTGTTATAATCGTGGTCGTGGTGTTGTTATAATTATATTCATGATTTTGTTATAATCATGGTCGTAGTTAATGTAATCATGAGTCGTAGTTAGTATAATCATCGCCGTGGTTATTTATAATCAATATCGTAGTTATTATAATCCTTAGTCATGGTTATTATATTCGTATTGGCGGTTGTTATAATTATTATTGTACGTGGTTATTATAATCATAATGCGTGGTTGTTATAATGCGGGTCGTGGTTTTTATAATCACGTTCGTGGTTAGTTATAATCGCAATGGCAGTTATTTATAATCATAGTCGTGGATTTGTTATAATGATGGTCCATTAGTTTATTTATAATCCTTGATGCGTGGTTGTTATATTCATGGTCGTGGTTGTTATAATCATAATCGTGGTTGTTATAATCGACGGTGCAATGGATTTATTTATAGAGGTATATTCATGGTTGTTATAAGCGTGGTCTTTTGTTGTTATAATCATGGTCGTGGTTGTTATAATTATATTCATAGTTATTTATAATCATGAGTCGTGGTTTATTATAATCATGGTCGTGGCTAGTATAATCATGGCCGTGGTTGTTATAATCAATGTTGTGGTTGTTATAATCATAAAGTAAGTAGTTGTTATAATCATGTTCCTGGTTATTTATAATTGTTATGCGTGGTTGTTTTAATCATAATTAAGTGATTGTTATAATCATGGTCATGTTTCAATATAATCATAGTAGAGATTGTTATAATCATGGTCTTGGTTATTTATAATCATGGTCGTGGTTGTTATAATCATGGCTGTAACATATTCAATGTATTGATTTGTTTTATCATAGTGGTGGTTGTTATAATCATGAGCGTGGTTACTATAATCATGGTCGTGGTTATCATAATCATGGTCGGGGTTATTTAATCATGAATTAAATGGTTGCTATAATCCTTGAATAAATGGTTGTTATATATTCATGGTCGTGGTTGTTATAATCATGGGCGTAGTTGTTACTCAATTATTGTAAGTGGTTGTTTTAATCGCCAGTCGTGATTGTTATAATCATATTAAGTGGATGTTATAATCCTTGGTCTTGGTTGTTATAATCATGGTCGTGGATGTTATAATCTTGTTCATGGTTATTCAATTATTGTCTTGGTTGTTTTTAATCATGAGTCGTGATTGTTATAATCATGGTGTGGTTGTTATATAATCATAGTAGTAGTTGTTATAAATCATGGTCATTAAGATTATTTATAATCATAGTCGTGATTATGATCATAGTCGTGATTATGATCATGATGCATTGATTATGATCATAGTCATCAATTTGCTATAATCATAGTCGTGGTTGCTCTATAATCCTTGGTCATTAGTTCATTTATAATCATAGTCGTGGTTATTATTTTCATATTCGTGGTTGTTATAATCATGGTCGTGGTTATTCGTCGGGTTCGTGGTTATTATAATTATTGTCATAGTTGTTTTAATCATAGTCGTGATTGTTATAATCATGGTCGTGGTTATTATAATCATAGTAGTGGTTGTTATAATCATGGTCGTGGATTGTTATAATCATAGTCATGATTATGATCATAGTCGTGATTATGAAGTCATAGTCGTGATTAATGATCTATAGTCGTGGTTACTTCTCAATCATAGTCGTGGTTGCTATAATCATAGTCGTGGTTGTTATAATCATAGTCGTGGTTTATTTTTCATATTCGTGGTTGTTATAATCATGGTCGTAGTTGTTATAATCATGTTCGTGGTTGATATAATTTATTATTCATAGTTGTTTTAATCATAGTCATTGATCGTTATAATCATGGTCGTGGTTGTTATAATCATAGTAATTAGTTGTTATAATCTTGGTCGTGGTTGTTTATAATACATGGTCGTGGTTGTTATAATCATGGCTATGGTTTTATAATCACTGTCGTGATTTATTCATCATAGTCGTGATTATTATAATCTGGGCGTAGTTGCTTTATAATCATGGTCGTGGTTGTTATAATCATGGTGTTGGTTTATTTTAATCATGGTCGTAGTTTGCTATAATCATGGTCGTGGTTATTTATATTCTGGTCGTAGTTATTTATAATCATGGAAGCGTGGTTGTGTAAAAATCATGATCGTGGTTGTTATAATCATGGTCGTGGATATTTATAATCATGGTCAGTGGTTATTTATAATCTTGGTCGTGGTTGTTACAATCATGGTCGTGGTGTATAATCCTTGGTCATGATTATGATCCATAGTCGTGATTATGATCATAGTCGTAGTTGCGCCTATAATCATAGTCGTGGTTATTTATAATCATCGTCGTGGTTGTTATTATCATAATCGTTTTGTTATAATCCTTAACTGCGTTTTTATAGTATGTCGTAGTTTATTCAAATCATAGTCATGGTTGTTATAATCCTTAGTCGTGATTATAGTCATAGTCGTGATTATGATCATAGTCGTGATTAACATCATAGTCGTGGTTGCTATAATCATAGGCGTAGTTACTATAATCATAGTCGTGGTTGTTATAATCATAGTCATTGGTTATTGTTTTGCGGTCATTGGTTTAGCTAATGCATGGTGTGGTTATTATATTCGTAATGCGTGGATTTATTTATATTGTTATGCATTGATTTGTTTTTAATCATAGTCGTAGTTATTGCAATCATGAGTCGTAGTTATTATAATCATAGTAGTGGTTGTTACATAATCATGGTCGTGGTTGTTATAAATGGTCGTAGTTGATATAATCATAATGTGGTTTTTATAATCACTGTCGTAGTTGTTTAATCATAGTCGTGATTATTATAATCATGGTCGTAGTTGTTATAATCTTGGTCGTAGTTATTTATAATCATGGTCGTGGTTGTTATAATCATAGTCATGATATATGATCATAGTGCATTGATTATGATCATAGTCGTGGTGCTATAATCATAGTCGTTTGTTATAATCATAATCGTGGTGTTGTTATTATCGTGGACGTGGTTGTTATAATTATATTCATGGTTGTTATAATCATGGTCGTGGTTGTTACAATCATGGTCGTGGTTATTATATATTCTTGGTCGTGGTTTTTATAATCATAGTCTTGGTTGCTATTATCATAGTCGTTGTTGTTATAATCATGGTCGTGAGTGTTATAATAGTGGTCGAGGCTGTTATAATCATATTCGTGGTTGTTATAATCAGGGTCGTGGTTGTTATAATCTTGGTAGTGGTTGTTAAAATCATAGTCGTGGTTGTTATAATCATAGTCGTGGTTGTTATATTCATGGTCGTGCTTGTTATATTCATGGTCGTCCTTGTTATAATCATAGTCGTGGTTGTTATAATCATGGTAGTGGTAGTTATAATCATAATCGTGGTTGTTATAATCATGGTCGTGCTTGTTATAATCATGGTCGTGGTTGTTATATTCATGGTCGTGGTTGTTATAATCATGGTCGTGGTTGTTATAATCATAGCCGTGGTTGTTATAATCAACATCGTGGTTGTTATAATCATGGTCATTGGTGTTATAATCATGGTCGTGGTTGTTAAAATCATATTCGAGATTGATTATAATCATGGGCGTGGTTGCTATAATCATGGTCGTGGTTGGTTGTTATAATTATATTCATGGTTGTTATAATCATTGTCATTGGTTGTTATAATCATGGTCGTGGTTGTTATAATCATAGCCGTAGTTTGTCATAATCATGAATTAAGTAGTGTTATAATCATGGTCAAATTAGTTGTTATAATCATGTTGGTTATTTGTAATTATTGTATTGGTTGTTATATTCCTTGATCGTGGTTCTTATAATCATAGTCGTGGTTCTGCTTATATTCATAATTATGATTTGTTATAATCATAGCGGTGGTTGTTATAATCCAATGTCGTGGTTATTTATAATCATGAATCATTATTTATTTATAATCATGAATAGTAGTTATTAAAATTATATTAGGGAATTTATTTATAGTTATGGGCGTGGTTGCTATAATCGCTTAGTCGTGGTTGTTATAATTATATTCGTGGTTATTATAATCATGAATTAAGTGGTTATTTATAATCGCCAATTAAGTAGTTTATTAAAATCATGATCGTAGTTTATTTATAATCATGAGTCGTGGTTGGAAATAATCATGATCGTAGTTATTATATTGTGAATTAAGTAGTTTATTGTAATCGCAATCGTGGTTGTTATAATCAATATGTTAATCAAAGATTAAATTGTTATTTATAATCATGAATTCGTGATTATTAAAATTATATTAGAGGTTGTTATAGTTATGGGGCGTAGTTGCTATAATCATGGTCGTGAGTTGTTATAATAATTATATTCGTGGTTGTTATATTTCATGGTCGTGGATTTATTTATAATCCTTGGTCGTGGTTGTTAAAATCATGATCGTGGTTATTTATAATCATAGTCATTGGTTGTTATAATCATGATCGTAGTTTTATTATATTCATGATTAAGTGGTTATTTATAATCATAATCGTTGTTGTTATAATGGTGGTTGTTGTAATTATATTCATGGTTGTTATAATCATGGTCGTAGTTATTATAATCATGGTCGTGGTTGGTATAATCCTTAGCCGTGGTTGTTATAATCAATGTCATTAAGTTGTTATAATCATAGTCATGAGTGTTAATAATGGGCGTGGTTGTTATTATCATATTTGTAGTTTATTTATAATCATGGTCGTGATTTATTTATAATCCTGTTCGTGGTTATTTATAATTATTGTCGTGGTTGTTATAATCATAGTCGTGGTTGTTGTTATATTGGGTCGTGGATTTATTTATAATCACGGTCGTGGTTAATATGAAAATCATAGCCGTGGTTATTATAATCATAGTCGTGGTTGTTATAATGATGGTCGTGGTTGTTATAATCTCGCAGTCGTAGTTTGTTATTCATGATTAAATAGTTGTTATAATCGCAATACGTGATTTGTTATCGTGATTCGTGAGTTGTTATAGAGTATATTCATGGTTTATTTACAAAGCATGAATCGTGGTTGTTATAATCATGGTCGTGGTTGTTATTATCATATTCGTGGTTGTTGTAATCATGGTCAAGGATTTATTTATAATCATGTTCGTGGTTGTTATAATTATTGTCATAGTAGACATAATCATATTAGTCGTGATTATTAAAATCATGGTCGTGGTTATTATAATCATAGTCGCATTTGTTATAATCATGTTAGATGGTTATTTATAATTATTGTCGTAGTTGTTTTTAATCATAGTCGTAATTGTTATAATCATGGTCATTAGTTTATTTATAATCATAGTAGGGGTTATTATAATCTTAATTATTATTATTATATTAATCATGAGTCGTAGTTTATTTATATTTATAGCTGTGATTTTATAATCAATGTCGTGGTTGTTTATCATAGTCGTGGTTGTTGCAATCATGGGCGTGGTTGCTATAATCATGGTCGTGGTTGTCCATAATCATGGTCGGGGGTTATTTTAATCATGGTCGTAGTTGCTATAATCATGGTCATTAGTTTGTTGTGTTCATGGTCGTGGTTATTTATAATCCATGGGCGTGGTTATTTATAATTATTGTCGTAGTTGATTTAATCATAGTCGTGATTGTTATAATCATATTCGTGGATATTATAATCATGGTCGTAGTTTAATTTATAATCATGGTCGTGGATCTTCTAATCATAGTCGTGGTTTTATAATCTTGGTCGTGGTTGTTATAATCATGGTCGTGGTTGTTTTTAATCATAATTAAGTGATTATGATCCTTAGTCGTGATTATGATCATAAGTCTGATTATGATCATGGTCGTGGTTGCTATAATCATGGTCGTGGTTGCTATAATCCATTCGTGGTTGTTATAATCATAGTCGTAGTTGTTATTTTCATATTCGTGGTTGTTATAAACATGGTCATGGTTGTTATAATCGCCATTCGTGGTTTGTTATAATTATTGTCATAGTTGTTTAATCATATTCGTGATTATTTATAATCATGGTCATTAGTTGTTATAATCATAGTAGTGGTTGTTATAATCATGTGGTGCAGTGGTTGTTATAATCATTGTAAGTGGTTTATTGCATAATCCTTAGCTGTGGTTTTATAATCACTGTCGTAGTTATTTAATCTAGTCGTGATTTTTATAATCATGGTATTAGTTGCTAGAAATCATAGTCGTGGTTGTTATAATCATGGTCGTGGTTGTTTTTAATCATGGTCGTGGTTGCTATAATCATAGTGCGTGGTTGTTATATTTATGGTGGTAGATATTTATAATCATGGGGCGTGGTTATTTATAATCCTTGATCGTGGTTGTTATAATCCTGGTCGTGGATGTTATAATCATGGTCGTGGTTGTTATAATCTTGGTCGTGGTTGTTATATCCGTAATTGGGTTTATAATCCTTAGTCGTGATTCTGATCATAGTCATCGATTATGATCCTTAGTGGGTATTGGTTGCTATATTCATAGTCGTCGTTGTTATAATCATCGTCGTGATTGTTATAATCATAGTCGTGAGTGTTATAATCATGGTCGTGGATGTTATAATCATGTTCGTGGTTGGTATAATTATTGTCGTGGTTGTTTTATGCATAGTCGTCATTGTTAAATCATGGTCGTGGTTGTTATAATCATAGTAGTGGTTGTTATAATCATGGTCGTGGTTGTTATTATCACAATCGTTTTTGTTATAATCATAGCTGGTTTTATATTCAATGTCGTGGTTGTTTAATCATAGTCGTGGTTGTTTTAATCATGGTCGTGGTTGTTATAATCATAGTCGTGATTATGATCATAGTCGGGATTATGATCATAGCCGTGATTATGATCATAGTCGTGGTTGCTATAATCATAGTCGTGGTTGCTATAATCATAGTCGTGGTTGTTATAATCATAGTCGTGGTTGTTATTTTCATATTCGTGGTTGTTATAATCATGGTCAGTGGTTTTTATAATTATGTTCGTGGTTGTTATAATTATTATCGTGGTTGTTTTAATCATAGTCGTGATTATTACAATCATTCGTAGTTGTTATAATCATAGTAGTGGTTGTTATAATCATGTTGTGGTTGTTATAATCATGGTCGTGGTTGATATAATCATAGCTGTGGTTTTATAATCACTGTCGTGGTTGTTTAATCATAGTCGTGATTGTTATAATCATGGTCGTGGTTGTTATAATCTTGGTCGTGGTTGTTATAATCATGGTCGTGGTTGTTATAATCATAGTCGTGATTATGATCATAGTCGTGATTATGATCATAGTAGTGGTTGCTATAATCATAGTCGTGGTTGCTATAATCATCGTCGTGGTTGTTATAATCATAGTCAGAGTGTTATAATCATGGTCGTGGACGTTATAATCATGGTCGTGGTTGTAATAATCATAATCGTGGTTGTTATAATCGTGGACGTGGTTGTTATAATTACATTCATGGTTGTTATAATCATGGTCGTGGTTGTTACAATCATGGTCTTAGTTGTTATATTCATGGTCGTGGTTTTATAATCATAGTCGTGGTTGCTATTATCATAGTCGTTGTTATAATCATGGTCGTGAGTGTTATAATAGTGGTCGAGGTTGTTATAATCATATTCGTGGTTGTTATAATCAGGGTCATGGTTGTTATAATCATGGTCGTGGTTGTTAAAATCATAGTCGTGGTTGTTATAATCATAGTCGTGGTTGTTATATTCATAGTCGTGCTTGTTATATTCATGGTCGTCCTTGTTATAATCATAGTCATTGGTTGTTATAATCATGGTAGTGGTAGTTATAATCATAGTCGTGGTTGTTATAATCATGGTCGTGCTTGTTATAATCATGGTCTTGGTTGTTATATTCATGGTCGTGGTTGTTATAATCATGGTCGTGGTTGTTATAATCATAGCCGTGGTTGTTATAATCATCGTGGTTGTTATAATCATGGTCATTGTTGTTATAATCATGGTCGTGGTTGTTAAAATCATATTCGAGGTTGTTATAATCATGGGCGTGGTTGCTATAATCATGGTCGTGGTTGTTATAATTATATTCATGGTTGTTATAATCATGGTCGTGGTTGTTATAATCATGGTCGTGGTTGTTATAATCATGTTCGTGGTTGTTATAATTATTGTCGTGGTTGTTATAATGATAGTCGTGATTGTCATAATCATGGAGTGGTTGTTATAATCATAGTCGTGGTTGTTATAATCATGGTCGTGGTTGTTATAATTATGGTCGTAGTTGTTATAATTATTGTCGTGGTTGTTATATTCATAGTCGTGGTTCTTATAATCATAGTCGTGGTTGTTATATTCATGGTCGTGGTTGTTATAATTATTGTCGTGGTTGTTACAATCATGGTCGTGAGTGTTATAATAATGGTCGTGGTTGTTTTTATCATATTTGTGGTTGTTATAATCATGGTCGTGGTTGTTATAATCCTGTTCGTGGTTGTTATAATTATTGTCGTGGTTGTTATAATCATAGTCGTGGTTGTTATAATCGGGTCGTGGTTGTTATAATCACGGTCGTGGTTAGTATAATCATAGCCGTGGTTGGTATAATCATAGTCGTGGTTGTTATAATGATGGTCGTGGTTGTTATAATCATGATCGTGGTTGTTATATTCATGGTCGTGGTTGTTATAATCATAATCGTGGTTGTTATAATCGTGGTCGTGGTTGTTATAAGTATATTCATGGTTGTTATAAGCATGGTCGAGGTTGTTATAATCATGGTCGTGGTTGTTATTATCATATTCGTGGTTGTTGTAATCATGGTCGTGGTTGTTATAATCATGTTCGTGTTTGTTATAATTATTGTCATGGTAGATATAATCATAGTCGTGATTGTTATAATCATGGTCGTGGTTGTTATAATCATAGTCGCATTTGTTATAATCATGTTCGTGGTTGATATAATAATTGTCGTGGTTGTTTTAATCATAGTCGTGATTTTTATAATCATGGTCGTGGTTGTTATAATCATAGTAGAGGTTGTTATAATCAGGGTCTTGGTTGTTATAATCATGGTCGTGGTTGTTACAATCATAGCTGTGATTTTTATAATCAATGTCGTGGTTGTTTTATCATAGTCGTGGTTGTTATAATCATGGGCGTGGTTGCTATAATCATGGTCGTGGTTGTCATAATCGTCGATCGGGTTGTTTTAATCATGGTCGTGGTTGCTATAATCATGGTCGTGGTTGTTATGTTCATGGTCGTGGTTGTTATAATCATGGGCGTGGTTGTTATAATTATTGTCGTGGTTGATTTAATCATAGTCGTGATTGTTATAATCATATTCGTGGATGTTATAATCATGGTCGTGGTTGTTATAATCATGGTCGTGGATGTTATAATCATGATCGTGGTTTTTATAATCTTGGTCGTGGTTGTTATAATCATGGTCGTGATTATGATCATAGTCTTGATTATGATCATAGTCAGTAGTTCTTATAATCATAATTAAGTGGTTTGCTATAATCATATTCGTGGTTGTTATAATCATAGTCGTGGTTGTTATTTTCATATTCGTGGTTGTTATAATCATTGGTAGTGGTTGTTATAATCATGTTCGTGGTTGTTATAATTATTGTCATGGTTGTTTTAATCATATTCGTGATTGTTATAATCGAATGGTTGTTAAATAATAAGTAGTGGTTGTTATAATCATGGTCGTGGTTGTTATAATCATTGTCGTGGTTGTTATAATCATAGCTGTGGTTTTATAATCACTGTCTGGTTATTTAATCATAGTCGTGATTGTTATAATCATGGGCGTGGTTGCTATAATCATGGTCGTGGTTGTTATAATCATGGTCGTGGTTGTTTAATCATGGTTGCTATAATCATGGTCGTGGTTATTATATTCATGGTCGTAGTTGTTATAATCATGGGCGGTTGTTATAATCATGATCGTGGTTGTTATAATCATAGTCGTGGATGTTATAATCATGGTCGTGGTTGTTATAATCTTGGTCGTGGTTTTATAATCATGTAAGTGGTTGTTATAATCATAGTCGTGATTATGATCATAGTCGTGATTATGATCATAGTCGTGGTTGCTATATTCATAGTCGTGGTTGTTATAATCATCGTCGTGGTTGTTATAATCATAGTCGTGAGTGTTATAATCATGGTCGTGGATGTTATAATCATGTTCGTGGTTGTTATAATTATTGTCGTGTTGTTTATGCATAGTCGTCATTGTTAAATCATGGTCGTGGTTGTTATAATCATAGTAGTGGTTGTTATAATCATGGTCGTGGTTGTTATTATCATAATCGTTTTGTTATAAGCATAGCTGCGGTTATTATAATCAATGTCGTGGTTGTTTAATCATAGTCGTGGTTGTTTTAATCATGGTCGTGGTTGTTATAATCATAGTCGTGATTATGATCTAGTCGGGATTATGATCATAGTCGTGATTATGATCATAGTCGTGGTTGCTATAATCATAGTCGTGGTTGCCATAATCATAGTCGTGGTTGTTATAATCATAGTCGTGGTTGTTATTTTCATATTCGTGGTTGTTATAATCATGGTCGTGATTGTTATAATCATGTTCGTGGTTGTTATAATTATTGTCGTGGTTGTTTTAATCATAGTCGTGATTGTTACAATCATGGTCGTGGTTGTTATAATCATCGTAGTGATTGTTATAATCATGGTCGTGGTTGTTATAATCATGGTCGTGGTTGATTTAATCATAGCTGTGGTTTTTATAATCACTGTCGTGGTTGTTTAATCATAGTCGTGATTGTTATAATCATGGTCGTGGTTGTTATAATCTTGGTCGTGGTTGTTATAATCATGGTCGTGGTTGTTATAATCATAGTCGTGATTATGATCATAGTCGTGATTATGATCATAGTCGTGGTTGCTATAATCATAGTCGTAGTTGTTATAATCATTGTCGTGGTTGTTATAATCATAGTCATGAGTGTTATAATCATGGTCGTGGATGTTATAATCTGGGAAGTGGTTGTTATAATCATAATCGTGGTTGTTATAATCGTGGACGTGGTTGTTATAATTATATTCATGGTGTTATAATCATGGTCGTGGTTGTTACAATCATGGTCGTGGTTGTTATATTCATGGTCGTGGTTTTTATAATCATAGTCGTGGTTGCTATTATCATAGTCGTTGTTGTTATAATCATGGTCGTGAGTGTTATAATAGTGGTCGAGGTTGTTATAATCATATTCGTGGTTGTTATAATCAGGGTCATGGTTGTTATAATCATGGTCGTGGTTGTTAAAATCATAGTCGTGGTTGTTATAATCATAGTCGTGGTTATTATATTCATGGTCGTGCTTGTTATATTAATGGTCGTCCTTGTTATAATCATAGTCGTGGTTGTTATAATCATAGTGGTAGTTATAATCATAGTCGTGGTTATTTATAATCATGGTCGTGCTTTTTATAATATGGTCGTGGTTGTTATATTCATGGTGTAGTTGATTATAATCATTAGGTCGTTTGTTATAATCATAGCCGTGGTTGTTATATCAACGTCGTGGTTGTTATAATCATGGTCATTGTTGTTATAATCATGGTCGTGGTTGTTAAAATCATATTCGAGGTTGTTATAATCATGGGCGTGGTTGCTATAATCATGGTCGTGGTTGTTATAATTATATTCATGGTTGTTATAATCATGGTCGGTTGTTATAATCATGGTCGTGGTTGTTATAATCATAGTCGTTTGTTATAATCATGGTCGTGAGTGTTATAATCATGTGTGGTTGTTATAATCACGTTCGTAGTTGTTATAATTATTGTCGTAGTTGTTATATTCATAGTCGTGGTTCTTATAATCATAGTCGTGTTTGTTATATTCATGGTCGTGGTCGTTATAATCATAGCCGTGGTTGTTATAATCAATGTCGTAGTTGTTATAATCATGGTCATTGATGTTATAATCATGGTCGTGAGTGTTATAATCATGGTCGAGGTTGTTATAATCATATTAGTGGTTGTTATAATCATAGTCGTGGTTGTTAAAATCATGGTCGTGGTTGTTATAATCATAGTCGTGGTTGTTATAAACATTAGTGGTTGTTATAATCATGGTCGTACTTGTTATAATCATGGTCGTGGTTGTAATAATCATGGTCATAGTTCTTATATTCATGGTTGTAATTTTGATGTGATCGTTGTTGTTATAATCATGGTGGTGAGTTATAAATATATTCGTGGTTGTTATAATCATGGTCGTGGCTGTTATAATCATAGTCGTGGTTGTTATAATCATTATTCGTTGTTATTATAATCATATTCGTGGTTGTTATAATGATGGTCGTGGTTGTTATAATCATGGTCATTGTTGTTATAATCATGGTCGTGGTTGTTAAATCATATTGGAGGTTGTTATAATCATGGGCGTGGTTGCTATAATCATGGTCGTGGTTTTTATGATCATGAATCATGGTTGTTATAATTATATTCCTGGTTGTTATAATCATTGTCGTGGTTGTTATAATCATTGTCGTGGTTGTTATCATCATAGTCGTGGTTGTTATAATCATGGTCGTGGTTCTTACAATCATGGTCGTGGTTGTTATATTCATGGTCGTGGTTGTTATAATCATAGTCGTGGTTACTATTATCATATTCGTTGTTGTTATAATCATGGTCGTGGTATAATAATTGGTACAGGTTGTTATAATCATATTCGTGGTTGTTATAATCAGGTCGTGGTTGTTATAATCATGGTCGTGGATATATAATCATGGTCGTGGTTGTTATAATCTTGGTCGTTTGTTATAATCATGGTCGTGGTTGTTATAATCATAGTCGTGATTATGATCATGGTCGTGATTATGATCATAGTCGTGGTTGTTATAATCATCGTCGTGGTTGTTATAATCATAGTCGTGGTTGTTATATTCATGGTCGTGGTTGTTATAATCATGGTCGTGGTTGTTTTAATCATGGTCGTGGTTGCTATAATCATGGTCGTGGTTGTTATATTAAAATTCGTGGTTGTTATAATCATGGCGTGGTTGTTATAATTATTGTCTAGGTTGTTTTAATCATAGTCATTGTTATAATCATGGTCGTAGTTGTTATAATCATGTTCGTGGTTGTTAAAATTATTGTAGGTTGTTTTAACATTGTTATCTTTAGTGATTGCAAAAATCATAGTACTGGTTGTTATAATCATGGTCGTAGTTGTTTAATCATAGTTTGTTATATCATGGCCGTGGTTGTTATAATCATAGTCGATTATGATCATAGTCGTGATTATGATCATAATCGTGATTATGATCATAGTCGTCAGTTGCTATAACCATAGTCGTGGTTGTTATTTTCATATTCGTGGTTGTTATAATCATGGCGTGCGTTGTTATAATCATGTTCGTGGTTGTTATAATTATTGTCGTGGTTTTAATCATAGTCGTGATTATTTATAATCATGGTCATGGTTGTTATAATCATAGTAGTGGTTGTTATAATCATGGTCGTGGTTGTTATAATCATGGTCGTGGATGTTATGATCATGGTCGTGGTGTGTTATATTCTTGGTCGTGGTTGTTATAATCATGGGTCGTGGTTGTTTTAATCATAGTCTGATTATGATCATAGTCGTGATTATGATCATAGTCATTAGTTTGCTATAATCATAGTCGTGGTTACTATAATCATATTCGTGGTTGTTATAATCATAGTCGTGGTTATTATTTTCATATTCGTGGTTGTTATAATCATGGTCGTGGTTGTTATAATCATGTTCGTGGTTGTTATAATTATTGTCATGGTTGTTTTAATCATAGTCGTGATTGTTATAATCATGGTCGTGGTTGTTATATCATAGTAGTGGTTGTTATAATCATGGTCGTGGTTGTTATAATCATGGTCGTGGTTGTTATAATCATAGCTGTGGTTTATAATCACTGTGTGGTTATTTAATCATAGTCGTGATTGTTATAATTAGGCGTGGTTGCTATAATCATGGTCGTTTGTTATAATCATGGTCGTGGTTGTTTTAATCGCGATCGTGGTTGCTATAATCAGTGGTCGTGGTTGTTATATTCATGGTCGTAGTTAGTTATAATCATGGGCGTGTTGTTATAATCATGATCGTGATTGTTATAATCTGGTCGTGGATGTTATAATCATGATCGTGGTTGTTATAATCTTTCGTTTGTTATAATCATGGTCGGGGTTGTTTTAATCATAGTCGTGATTATGATCATAGTCGTGATTATGATCATAGATCGTAGTGCTATATTCATTGTCGTGGTTGCTTTATATTCATATTCGTGGTTGTTATAATCATAGTCGTGGTTGTTATTTTCATATTCGTGGTTGTTATAATCATGGTCGTGGTTGTTATAATCATGTTCGTGGTTGTTATAATTATTGTCATGGTTGTTTAATCATAGTCGTGATTGTTATAATCGTCGTGTTGTTATAATCATAGTAGTGGTTGTTATAATCATGGACGTGGTTGTTATAATCATGGTCGTGGTTGTTATAATCATAGCTGTGGTTTTTATAATCACTGTCGTGGTTATTTAATCATAGTCGTGATTGTATATAATCATGGGCGTGGTTGCTATATCATGGACGTGGTTGTTATAATCATGGTCGTGGTTGTTTAATCATAAGTGGTTGCTATAATAATTCGTGGTTGTTATATTCGGTCGTAGTTGTTATAATCATGGGCGTGGTTGTTATAATCATGATCGTGGTTATTATAATCATGGTCGTGGATGTTATAATCATGGTCTGGTTGTTATAATCTTGGTCGTGGTTGTTATAATCATGGTCGTGGTTGTTATAATCATTGTCGTGATTATGATCATAGTCTTGATTATGATCATAGTCGTGGTTGCTATATTCATAGTAGTGGTTGTTATAATCATCGTCGTGGTTGTTATAATCATAGTCGTGAGTCTTATAATCATGGTCGTGGATGTTATAATCATGTTCGTGGTTGTTATAATAATTATTGTCGTGGTTGTTTTAGCCATAGTCGTCATTGTTAAATCATGGTCGTGGTTTGTTATAATATCATAGTAGTTGGTTGAATCATGGTCGTGGTTGTTATTATCATAATCGTTTTTGTTATAATCATAGCTGCTTTATAATCAATCGTGGTTGTTTAATCATAGTCGTGGTTGTTAAAATCATGGTCGTGGGTTGTTATAATCATAGTCGTGATTATGATCATAGTCGGGATTATGATCATAGTCGTGATTATGATCATAGTCGTGGTTGCTATAATCATATCGTGGTTGCTATAATCATAGTAGTGGTTGTTATAATCATAGTCGTGTTGTTATTTTCATATTCGTGGTTGTTATAATCATGGTCGTGGTTGTTATAATCATGTTCGTGGTTGTTATAATTATTGTCGTGGTTGTTTTAATCATAGTCGTGATTGTTACAATCATGGTCGTGGTTGTTATCATCATAGTAGTGGTTGTTATAATCCATGGTCGTGGTTGTTATAATCACGGTCGGTTGATATAATCAAAGCTGTGGTTTTTATAATCACCGTCGTGGTTGTTTCATCATAGTCGTGATTGTTATAATCGCGGTCGTGTTGTTATAATCATGGTCGTGGTTGTTATAATCATAGTCGTGATTATGATCATAGTCGTGATTATGATCATAGTCGTGGTTGCTATAATCATAGTCGTGGTTGTTATAATCATCGTCGTGGTTGTTATAATCATAGTCGTGGTTGTTAAAATCATGGTCGGGTTGTTATAATCATGGTCGTGTTATTTATTCATAGTCGTGGTTATAATCATGGGCTGTTGCTAACTCTGTCGTGGTTATAATCATAGTCGTGGTTGTTTTAACCATGGTCGTGGTTGCTAGAATCATGGTCGGGTTGTTATATTCATGGTCGTGGTTGTTATAACTGGGCGGGTGTTATAATTATTGTCGTGGTTGTTTTAATCATAGTCGTGATTGTTATAATCATGGTCGTGGTTTTTTTAATCATGTTCGTGGTTGTTAAAATTATTGTCGGGTTGTTTTAATCATAGTCGTCATTGTTATAATCATGTTCGTGGTTGCAATAATCATACTGGTTGTTGTAATCATGGTCGTGGTTGTTTAATCATAGTCGTGGTTGTTATAATCATGGTCGTGGTTATAATCATAGTCGTGATTATAGATCATAGTCGTGATTATGATCATAGTCGTGATTATGATCATAGTCGTAGTTGCTATAATCATAGTCGTGGCTATAATCATAGTCGTGGTTGTTATAATCATAGTCGTGGTTGTATTTTCATATTCGTGGTTGTTATAATCATGGTCGTGGTTGTTATAATCATGTTCGTGGTTGTTATAATTATTGTCGGTTGTTTAATCATAGTCGTGATTGTTATAATCATGGTCGTGGTTATTATAATCATAGTAGTGGTTGTTATAATCATGGTCGGTTGTTATAATCATGGTCGGATGTTATAATCACGGTTGTTATAATCTTGGTCTTGGTTGTTATAATCATGGTTGTGGTTGTTTTAATCATAGTCGTGATTATGATCATAGTCGTGATTATGATCATAGTCGTGGTTGCTATAATCATAGTCGTGGTTGCTATAATCATATTTGTGGTTGTTATAATCATAGTCGTGGTTGTTATTTCTATTCGTATAATCATGTTCGTGGTGTTATAATCTTGGTCTTGGTTGTTATAATCATGGTCGTGGTTGTTTTAATCATAGTCGTGAATTATGATCATAGTCTTGATTAATGATCATAGTCGTGGTTGCTATATTCATAGTCGTTTATAATCATCGTCGGTTGTTATAATCATAGTCGGTTATAATCATGGTCGTGGATGTTATAATCATGTTCGTGGTTGTTATAATTATTAACGTGTTATTTTATACATAGTCGTCATTGTTAAATCATGGTCGTGGTTGTTATAATCATAGTCGTGGTTGTTATTATAATGGTCGTGGTTGTTATAATCATAGTCGTGATTATGATCATAGTCGGGATTATGATCATAGTCGTGATTACGATCATAGTCGGTTGCTATAATCATAGTCGTGGTTGCTATAATCATAGTCGTGGGTTGTTATAATCATATTCGTGGTTGTTATTTTTCATATTAGTGGTTATAATCGTGGTCGGGTTGTTATAATCATGTTCGTGGTTGTTATAATTATTGTCGGTTGTTTTAATCATAGTCGTGATTGTTACAATCATGGTCGTGGTTGTTATAATCATAGTAGTGGTTGTTATAATGATGGCGTGGTTGTTATAATCATGATCGTGGTTGTTATATTCATGCTCGTGGTTGTTAATCATAATCGTGGTTGTTATAATCATGGTCGGTTATATAACCATGGTCGTGGTTGTTATAATCATAGCCGTGGTTGTTATATTCATGGTAATGGTTGTAATCATGTTCGTGGTTGTTATAATTATTGTCGTGTAGTTATAATCATAGTCGTGATTGTTATAACTGCGGGGTGGTTGCTATAATCATGGTCGTGGTTGTTAAAATCATGGTCGTGGTTGTTATATTCATGGCCGTGGTTGTTATAATCATAATCGTGGTTGATATAATCATGGTCGTGGTTGTTAAAATCATATTCGAGGTTGTTATAATCATGGGCGGGGTTGCTATAATCCTGGTCTTGGTTGTTATAATTATATTCATGGTTGTTATAACTGGTTGTGGTTGTTAAAATCATGGTCGTGGTTGTTATATTCATGGTCGTGGTTGTTATAATCATGGTCGTGGTTGTTATAATCATGGTATTGGTTGTTTTCATCATAGTCGTGGTTGTTATAATCATGGTCGTGGTTGTTATAATCATGGTCGTGTTGTTATAATCATGGTCGTGGTTGTTAAAAATCATATTCGAGGTTGTTATAAATTGGGCGTGGTTGTTATAATCATGGTCGTGGTTGTTATAATCATGTGTCGTGGTTGTTATAATCATTGTCGTGGTTGTTATAATCATGGTCGGTTATATTCATGGTCGTGGTTGTTATAATCATAATCGTGGTTGTTATAATAGTGGTCGTGTTGTTATAATTATATTCATGGTTGTTATAATCATGGTCGCGTTGTTATAATCATAGTCGTGGTTGTTTTCATCATAGTCGTGTTGTTATAATCATGGTCGTGGTTGTTATAATCATGGTCGTGGTTATTATATACATGGTCGTGGTTATAAATCATAGTCGTGGTTGCTATTATCATAGTCGTGTTTGTTATAATCATGGCCGTGAGTGTTATAATCATGGTCGAGGTTGTTATAATCATATTAGTGGTTGTTATATTCATAGTCGTGGTTGTTAAAAATCATGTGTCGTGGTTGTTATAATCATTGTCGTTGTTGTTATAATCATGTGTCGTGGTTGTTATAATCATTGTCGCGTTGTTGTTATAATCATGGTCGTGGTTGTTATATTCATGTTCGCGGTTGTTATAATCATAATCGTGGTTGTTATAATCGTGGTCGGTTGTTATAATTTTATCTGGCGGTTGTTAACGGCGGTTGTTGTTATAATCATGGTCGTGGTTGTTTTCACCATAGTCGTGGTTGTTATAATCATGGTCGTGGTTGTTATAACTGGCGGTCGTGGTTATGATATTACCGGTTGTTATAATCATAGTCGTGGTTGTATTATCATAGTCGTGTTTGTTATAATCATGGCCGTGAGTGCTATAATCATGGTCAAGGTTGTTATAATCATATTAGTGGTTGTTATAATCATAGTCGTGGTTGTTAAAATCATGCGGTGGTTGTTATAATCATAAATGCTGTTATAAACATGGTCGTGGTTGTTATAATCATGTCGTACTTGTTATAATCATGGTCGTGGTTGTTATAATCATGGTCGCGGTTGTTATATTCATGGTCGTGGTTGTTATAATCATGATCGTGGTTGTTATAACTCGCGGTCGTGTAGGTTATAAATATATTCGTGGTTATTATAATCATGGTCGGCTGTTATAGTCATAGTCGTGGTTGTTATAATCATTGTCGGGTTGTTAATCATAGTCGTGGTTGTTATAATGATGGTCGTGGTTGTTATAATCGTGGTCATTGTTGTTATAATCATGGTCGTGGTTGTTATAATCATAGTCGTGGTTGTTATAATGATGGTCGTGTTGTTATAATCATGGTCATTGTTGTTATAATCATGGTCGTGGTTGTTGAAATGATATTGGAGGTTGTTATAATCATGGGCGTGGTTGCTATAATCATGGTCGTGGTTTTTATGATCATGGTCGTGGTTGTTATAATTATATTCGTGGTTGTTATAATCATGGTCGTTGTTATAATCATTCTCGTGGTTATTATCATCATAGTCGTGGTTGTTATAATCATGGTCGTGGTTGTTACAACTGTGGTCGTGGTTGTTATATTCATGGTCGAGGTTGTTATAATCATAGTCGTGGTTGCTATTATCATATTCGTTGTTGTTATAATCATGGTCGTGAGTGTTATAATAGTGGTCCAGGTTGTTATAATCATATTCGTGTTTGTTAAATCAGAGGTCGTGTTGTTATAATCATGGTCGTGGGATGTTATAACGCTATCGGTTATAATCTTGGTCGTGGTTGTTATAATTCATGGTCGGTTGTTATAATCATAGTCGGTTGCTATAATCATAGTCGGTTGTTATAATCATCGTCGGTTGTTATAATCATAGTCGTGGTCGTTATAATCAGCGGTCAAGTTGTAAATCATGGCTGCGGTTATTTAATCATAGTCGTGGTTGTTATAATCATGGGCGTGGTTGCTATAATCATGGTCGTGGTTGTTATAATCATGGTCGGTTAATCATGGTCGTGGTTGCTATAATCATGGTCGTGGTTGTTATATTCATGGGCGTGGTTGTTATAATCATGGGAGTGGTTGTTATAATTATTGTCGGGTTGTTTTAATCATAGTCGTGATTGTTATAATCATGGTCGTGGTTGTTATAATCATGTTCGTGGTTGTTAAAATTATTGTCGCTGGTTGTTTTAATCATAGTCGTCATTGTTATAATCATGTTCGTGGTTGCAATAATCATACTACTGGTTGTTATAATCATGGTCGTGGTTGTTTAACCATAGTCGGGTTGTTATAATCATGGTCGTGGTTGTTATAATCATAGTCGTGATTATGATCATAGTCGGATTATGATCATATCGTGATTATGATCATAGTCGTAGTTAGCTATAATCATAGTCGGGTTGCTATAATCATAGTCGGTTGTTATAATCATAGTCGTGGTTGTTATTTTCATGTTCGTGGTTGTTATAATTATTGTCGTGGTTGTTTTAATCATAGTCGTGATTGTTTATAATCGCGGTCGTGGTTATAATCATAGTAGTGGTTGTTATAATCATGGTCGTGGTTGTTATAATCATGGTCGTGGTTATTATAATCATAACTGTTGTTTTATAATCACCGTCGGTTGTTTAATCATAGTCCTGGTTGTTATAATCATGGGCGTGGTTGCTATAATCATGGTCGGTTGTTATAATCATGTCGTGGTTGTTATATTCATGGTCGTGGTTGTTATAATCATGGGCGTGGTTGTTATAATTATTGTCGTGGTTGTTTTAATCATAGACGTGATTGTTATAATCATGGTCGTGGTTGTTATAATCATAGTCGTGGTTGTTACAATCATGATCGTGGTTGTTATAATCATGGTCGTGGTTGTTATAATCATAGTCGTGGTTGTTATAATCATGGTCATTGTTGTCATAATCATGGTCGTGGTTGTAAAAATCATATTCGAGGTTGTTATAATCAGCGGGCGTGGTTGCTATAATCATTGTCGTGGTTGTTATAATCATGGTCGTGGTTGTTGTAATCATGGTCGCGGTTGTTATAATCATGGTCGTGGTTGTTGCAATCATAGCCGTGGGTTGTTATAATCAATGTCGTGGTTTTATAATCATGGTCATTGTTGTTATAATCATGGTCGTGGTTGTTAAAATCATATTCGAGGTTGTTATAATCATGGGGCGTGGTTGCTGTAATCATTGTCGTGGTTGTTATAATCATGGTCGTGGTTGTTATAATTATAGTCGTGACTGTTACAATCATGTTCGTGGTTGTTATAATCGGTCGTGTTTGTTATAATCATAGTCGTGGTTGTTAAAACTCATGGTCATTGTTGTCATAATCATGGTCGGTTGTTATAATCATGGTCGTGGTTATTGTAATCATGGTCGCGGTTGTTTTAATCATGGTCGTGGTTGTTATGTTCATGGTCGTGGTCGTTATAATCAAAGTCGTGGTTGTTAGAATCATGGTCGTGATTGTTATAATTATATTCGTGGTTGTTATAATCATGGTCGTGGTTGTTATAATCATGGTCGTGGTTGTTAAAAATCATATACGAGGTGTTATAATTATGGGCGGTTGCTATAATCATGGTCGTGGTTGTTATAATTATATTCGTGGTTGTTATAATCATGATCGTGGTTGTTATAATCATGGTCGGGTTGTTATAATCATGATCGTGGTTGTTATATTCATGGTCGTGGTTGTTATAATCATAATCGTGGTTGTTATAATCGTTCGTGGTTGTTATAATTATATTCATGGTTGTTATAATCATGGTCGTGGTTGTTATAATCATGGTCGTGGTTGGTATAATCATAGCCGTGGTTGTTATAATCAATGTTGTGGTTGTTATAATCATAGTCGTAGTTGTTATAATCATGTTCGTGGTTGTTATAATTATTGTCGTGGTTGTTTTAATCATAGTCGTGATTGTTATAATCATGGTCGTGGTTGTTATAATCATAGTAGAGGTTGTTATAACTGCGATCTTGTTGTTATAATCATGGTCGTGGTTGTTATAATCATAGCTGTGTTTTAAAATCAATGTCGTGGTTGTTTTATCATAGTTGGTTGTTATAAACATGGGCGTGGTTGCTATAATCCTGGTCGTGGTTGTCATAATCATGGTCGGGGTTGTTTTAATCATGGTCTTGGCTTGCATAATCATGGTCGTGGTTGTTATATTCATGGTCGTGGTTGTTATAATCATGGGCGTGGTTGTTATAATTATTGTCATGGTTGTTTTAATCATAGTCGTGATTGTTATAATCTATTCGTGGATGTTATAATCATAGTCGGTTTTTATAATCATGGTCGTGATGTTATAATCATGGTCGGTTGTTATAATCATAGCTGTGGTTTTTATACTCATGGTCGTGGTTGTTATAATCATTTTCGTGGTTGTTTTAATCAGGTCGTGGTTGCTATAATCATGGTCGTGGTTGTTATAATCATGGTCGTGGTTGTTATAATCATAGTCGTGATTATGATCATAGTCGTGGTTGTATAATCATAGTCGTGGTTTTTATAATCATCGTCGGTTGTTATAATCATAGTCGTGAGTGTTATATTCATGGTCGTGGATGTTATAATCATGGTCGTGGTTATAATCATAGCTGTGGTTTTATAATCATGGTCGGTTGTTATAATCATGGTCGTGGTTGTTTTAATCATGGTCGTGGTTGCTATAATCATGGTCGGGTTGTTATAATCATGGTCGTGGTTGTTATAATCATAGTCGTGATTATGATCATAGTCGTGATTATGATCATAGTCGTGGTTGCTATAATCATAGTCGTGTTGTTATAATCATGGTCGTGGTTGTTAAAATCATATTCGTGGTTGCTATAATCATGGTCGTGGCTGTTATAATCATGGTCGGGGTTGTTATCATCATAGTCGTGGTTATAATCATGGTCGGGTTGTTATAATCATAGTCGTGGTTGTTATAATCATTTATGTGGTTGTTATAATCATAGTCGTGGTTGAATGATGGTCGGTTGTTATAATCATGGTCATTGTTGTTATAATCATGGTCGTGGTTGTTGAAATCATATTGGAGGTTGTTATAATCATGGGCGTGGCTGCTATAATCATGGTCGGTTTTATGATCATGGTCATGGTTGTTATAATTATATTCGTGGTTGTTATAATCATGGTCGTGGTTGTTATAATCATTGTCGTGGTTGTTATCATCATAGTCGTGGTTGTTATAATCATGGTCGTGGTTGTTACAATCATGGTCTTGGTTGTTATATTCATACGTAGTTGTTATAATCATAGTCGTGGTTGCTAATATCATATTCGTTGTTGTTATAATCATGGTCGGAGTGTTATAATAGTGGTCCAGGTTGTTATAATCATATTTGTGGTTGTTATAATCAGGGTCGTGGTTGTTATAATCATGGTCGATGTTAAAATCATAGTTGTGGTTGTTATAAACTTTGTTGTGGTTGTTATATTCATGGTCGTCCTTGTTATATTCATGGTCGTCTTTGTTATAATCATAGTCGGTTGTAATAATCATGGTAGTGGTAGTTATAATCAGTCGTGGTTGTTATAATCATGGTCGTGCTTGTTATAATCATGGTCGTGGTTGTTATATTCTGGTGGTGGTGTTATAATCATGGTCGTGTTGTTATAATCATAGCCGTGGTTGTTATAATCAATGTCGTGGTTGTTATAATCATGGTCATTGTTGTTATAATCATAGTCGTGGTTGTTAAAATCATATTCGAGGTTGTTATAATCATGGGCGTGGTTGCTATAATCATGGTCAGGTTGTTATAATTATATTCGTGTTGTTATAACTGGTGGTCGTGGTTGTTATAATCATGGTCGTGGTTGTATAATCATAGCCGTGGTTGTTATAATCAATGTCGTGGTTGTTATAATCATAGTCGGTTGTTATATTCATGTTCGTGGTTGTTGTAATTATTGTCGTGGTTGTTATAACATGGTCGTGAGTGTTATAATGGTCGAGGTTTTGGTTTTTATAATCCGTGGTCATTGTTGTTATAATCATGGTCGTGGTTGTTGGGAAATCATATTCGAGGTTGTTATAATCATGGGCGTGGTTACTATAATCATGGTCGTGGTTATTTATAATCATGAAGTCGTGGTTGTTATAATCATAATCGTGGTTGTTATAATCATGGTCGTGGATGTTATAATCATAATCGTGGTTTATTTATATTCATGGTCGTGGTTGTTATAATCATAATCTCGATTTGTTATAATCGTGGTCGTGGTTGTTATAATTATATTCATGGTTGTTTTAATCATGGTCGTGGTTATTTATAATCATGGTCAAGTGGTTGTTATAATCATAGCCGTGGTTGTTATAATCATGGGCGAGAGTGTTATAATCATGGTCGTGGTTGTTATAATCATGTTCGTAGTTGTTATAATTATTGTCCTGGTTGTTATAATCTCATAGTTGTAGTTGTTAAATTCATGGTCATTAGTTGTTGCCAATGTAATTAGGTGGTTTGTTATAATCATGGCCGTGGTTTACATTATAATGATGGTCGTGGTTTATTTATAATCAGGTCGTGGTTGTTATAATTATGATCGTAAGTTTATTTATATATTCATGGTCGTGAGTTTATAATCATAATCGTTGTTGTTATTTTTTTCATGAATTCGTGGTTGTTATATAATTATATTCATGGTTGTTATAATTATTTCGTGGTTATTATAATCATGGTCGTGGAGTTATAATTATAGTCTTGGTTATTTAATCATGGTCGTGAGTCATTTATTATCATGGTCGTGATTTATTGTATCATATTCGTGGTTGTTGTAATCATGATCGTGGTTGTTATAATGTATTCGTGGTTGTTATAATTATTGTCGTGGTTTGTTATAATCATAGTCGTGATTGTTATAATCCATGGTCGTGGTTATTTTAATCAAGGTCGTGGTTGTTATATTCATGGTCATTGTTATTTATAATCATAGTCTTGGTTGATATAATCCTTGAATTAAGTAGTTGTTATAATCATGGTCGTGGTTATTTATAATCGCAATAAATGGTTGTTATAATCAAGGTCATTGGATTTGGTATATTCATGGTCGTGGTTTTTATAATCATAATCGTGGTTGTTATAATCATGGTTGTGGTTGTTATAATTATAATCGTGGTTGTTATAATCATGGTCGTGGTTATTTATAATCATTGCCGTGGATTTGTTATAATCATTGTCGTGGTTATTATAATCATGGTCGTGGTTGTTATATTCATGGTCATAGTTATTATAATCATATTCGTGGTTGGTATAATCGCCAATTAAGTGGTTGTTATAATTATTGTCGTGGTTGTTATAATCATGGTCGTGGTTATTTATCATCATAGTCGTGTTTTTTAATCATGGTCGTGGTTGTTGTAATCATAGTCGTGGTTGTTATAATCATGGTCGTTTTTGTTATAATCATAGTCGTGGTTGTTATAATGATGGTCGTAGTTTGTGATAATTATATTCGTGGTTATTGCCAATGTTGTCGTGGTTTTTATAATCATGGTCATTGGCTGCTGTTATATTCATGGTCGTGGTTATTTATAATCTTAGTCGTGGTTGTTATAATCATAATCATTAGTTGTTATAATCATGGGCGTGGTTGCTTTAAAATCATAGTCGTGGTTGATATAATCATAATTAAATTAGCTGTTATAATCATGGTCATGGTTATATAATTATATTCATCAGTTCTTATAATCATTGTCGTGGTTTTTATAATCATAATCATTAGTTTATTATAATCATTGTCATGGTTTTTATAATCATGGTCTTGGCTGTTATCAGCTTCATGGTCGTGGTTGTTATAATCATGGTCGTGGGTTGTTATAATTATATTCGTGGTTGTTATAATCATGTTCGTAGTTATTTATAATAAATTGTCGTGGTTGTTATCATCATAGTCGTGGTTGTTATAATCCTCATGGTTTTGGTTGTTATAATCACGGTCGTGGTTGTTATAATCACGGTCGTAGTTGTTATAATCATGGTCGTGGTTGTTAAAATCTATTTATTGTCGTGAAGTTCATTATAATTATAGCCGTGGTTGTTATAATCCAATGTCGTGGTTGTTATAATCACGGTCGTGGTTATTATAATCATAGTCGTGTTGCCAATCATAGTCGTGCTTGTTATAATCATAGTCGTGGTTGTTATATTCATGGTCGTGGTTATTAAAATCATGATTCGTGGTTGTTATAATCATAATCGTAGTTGTTAAAATCATATTCGAGGTTGTTATAATCATGGGCGTGGTTGTTATAATCATAGTCGTGGTTGTTATAATCATGGTCGTGAGTGTTATATTCACGGTCGTGGATTTGTTATATATTCATGGTCTCGTGGTTGTTATAATCATGATTAATGGATGTTATAATCATAGCCGTGTTTGTATAATCAATGTCGTGGTTGTATCATCCATAATTAAATTGTTGTTATAATCATGGTCGTGGTTATTAAAATCATATTCGAGGTTGTTATAATCATGAAACGTGGTTTGCTATAATCATGGTCGTTGTTGTTATAATTATATTCCTTAGTTTGTTATAATCATGGTTGTGGTTATTATAATCCTTGATCGTGATTTATTATAATCATAGTCGTGGGTGTTATAATAATCATAATCGTGGTTGTTATACTCATGGTCGTGGTTATTTATAATCAAAGTCGTGTTTAGCGATAATAGTTGTGGTTGTTATAATCATAGTCATGGTTGTTATAATCATGGTCGTGGTTGTTATGATCATGGTCGTGGATTTTATTATCATAGTTGTGGTTGTTATAATCATATTCGTGGTTTATTTGTAATCATGGTCGTGTTGTTATAATCATGAGGGTCGCCCAGTTTGTTATAATCATAGTCGGGGTTGTTTTAATAATCATGGTCGTGGTTGTTATTGTCATGTTCGTGGTTGTTATAATTATGTCGTGGTTGTTTATAATCATGGTCGTTGTTGTTATAATTATATTCGTGGTTGCTACCGTCATGGTCGTGGATTTGTTATAATCATGGCACGTGGTTATTATATTCATGATCGGCCGGTTTTTATAATCATGGACGTGGTGTTGTAATCATGATCGTGAGGATTTGTTATATTCATGGTCGTGGTCGTTATAATCATAATGCGTGGTTTATTTATAATCGTGGTCGTGGTTGTTATAATTATAGTTGTGGTTCTTATAATCCTTAGTAAATTGTTTTGTTAAAAATCATATTCGAGGTGTTATAATCAATGTCGTGGTTATTTATAATCATGGTCATTATTTATTTATATTCATGGTCGTGGTTGTTAAAATCATATTCGTGGTTGTTATAATCCAAGGGCGTAGTTTGCTATAATCATGGTCGTTGTTGGTATAATTATATTCATGGTTATTTATAATCATGGTCGTGGTTGTTATAATCATGGTCGTAGTTGTTATAATCATGATCGTGGTTATTTATAATCATGGGCGTGGTTATTATAATCGCATCGTGGTTATTTATAATCAATGTCGTGGATTTATTTATAATCTTGAATTGGTATTGTTATATTCATGGTCATTGGTTATTAAATCATATTCGTAGTTTATTTATAATCTCGCCAGGCGCGTTTGTTATAATCATGGTCGTGGTTGTTATATTCATGGTCGTGGTTGTTATAATCATAATCGTGGTTGTTATAATCATGGTCGTGGTTTTTATAATCATGGTCGTGGTTGTTATATTCATGGTCGTGGTTGTTATAATCATAGTCGTGGTTGCTATTATCATAGTCGTGGCTGTTATAATCATGGCGGTGGTTGTTATAATCATGGTCGTGGTTGTTATATTCATGGTCGTGGTTGTTATAATCATAGTCGTGGTTGCTATTATCATAGTCGTGATTGTTATAATCATGGCCGTGGTTGTTATAATCATATTCGTGGTTGTTATAATCATTGTCGTGGGTGTTATAATCAGGGACGTGGTTGTTATAATCATGGTCGTGGTTGTGATAATCATTGTCGTGGTTGTTATATTCATGGTCGTACTTGCTATATTCATGGTAGTCTTTGTTATAACCACATTCGTGGTTGTTATAATCTTGGTCGTGGTTGTTATAATCATGATCGTGGTTGTTATAATTATTGTCGTGGTTGTTATAATCATAGTCGTGGTTGTTATATTCATGGTCGTGTCTGTATATTCCTAGTCGTGATTGTTATAATCATGGTCGTTGTTGTTATAATCATGGTCGTGGTTGTTTTAATCATTGTCGTGGTTGTTATAATCATGGTCGTGGTTGTTATAATCATGGTCGTGGTTGTTATAATCATGGTCGTGGTTGTTATAATCATGGTCGTGGTTGTTATAATCATAGTCTTGGTTGTTATAATCATGGTTGTGGTTATGATCATAGTAGTAGTTGTTATAATCATAGTCGTGGTTGTTATAATTATAAGAGCGGTTGATATAATCATGTTCGTGGTTGTTATAATCATAGTCGTGATTTTTATTATCATAGTCGTGGTTGTTATAATCATGGTCGTGGTTGTTATATTCATGGACGTGCTTGTTATATTCATGGTCGTGCTTGTGATAATCATGGTCGTGGTTGTTATAATCATGATCGTGGTTGTTATATTCATGGTGTTCTCTTCATGGTTGTTATAATCACTGTCGTGATTTGTTATAATCATGGTCGTGGTTGTTATAATCATGGTCGTAGTTTGTTATAATCATAGTCGTGAGTGTTATAATCATGATCGTGGTTGTTATTATCATATTCGTGGTTGTTGTAATCATGATTCGTGGTTGATATAATCATAGTCGTGGTTGTTATAATCGCCAGTGCGTGGTTGTTATAATCATGGTCGTGGTTGTTAATCATAGTCGTGGTTGTTATGTCATGATTCGTGATTATTATAATCATGGTCGTGGTTGTTGCCTGTCATGGTGAGTAAGTTGTTGTAATCATGATTAGGTATTTGTTATAATCATGGTCGTGGTTGTTATATTCATGGTCGTGGTTGTTATAATCATAGTCGTGGGTGCTATTATCATAGTCGTTGTTGTTATAATCATGGTCGTGAGTATTATAATCATGGTCATAGTTGTTATTATCATATTTGTGGTTGTTGTAATCATGTTCGTTGTTGTTATAATCATGGTCGTGGTTGTTATAATCATGGTCGTGGTTGTTATAATTATTGTCGTGGTTGTTATAATCATAGTCGTGATTGTTATAATCATGTTCGTTGTTGTTATATTCATGGTCGTGGTTGTTATAATCATGGTCGTGTTTGTTATAATCATAGACCGTGGTTTTTATAATAAATGTCGTGGTTGTTATAATCATAGTCGTGGTTGTTATAATCATGGTCATTGTTCTTATAATCATGGTCGTGGGTGTTAAAATCATATTCGAGGTTGTTATAATCATGGGCGTGGTTGCTATAATGAGGATCGTGGTTGTTGTAATTATATTCGTGGTTGTCATAATCATGGTCGTGGTTGTTATAATCATGGTCGTGGTTGTTATATTCATGGTCGTGGTTGTTATTATCATAGTCGTGGTTGTTATAATCATGGTCGTGGTTGTTATAATCATGGTCGTGGTTGTTATAATCATTGTCGTGGTTGTTATAATCATGGTCGTGGTTGCTATATTCATGGTCGTGGTTGTTATAATCATAATCGTGGTTTGTTATAATCATGGTCGTGGTTTTATGTCATGGTCGTGGTTGTTATATTCATGGTCGTGGTTGTTATAATCATGGTCGTGGTTGTTATATTCATGGTCGTGGTTGTTATAATCATAGTCGTGGTTGCTATTATCATAGTCGTAGTTTGTTATAATCATGGCCGTGGTTGTTATAATCATATTCGTGGTTGTTATAATCATTGTCGTGGGTGTTATAATCAGGGACGTGGTTGTTATAATCATTGTCGTGGTTGTGATAATCATTGTCGTGGTTGTTATAATCATGGTCGTGGTTGTTATAATCATCGTCGTGGTTGTTATATTCATGGTCGTACTTGTTATATTCATGGTAGTCCTTGGTATAACCACATTCGTGGTTGTTATATTCTTGGTCGTGGTTGTTATAATCATGTTCGTGGTTGTTATAATTATTGTCGTGGTTGTTATAATCATAGTCGTGGTTGTTATATTCATGGTCGTGTCTGTATATTCATAGTCGTGATTGTTATAATCATGGTCGTTGTTGTTATAATCATGGTCGTGGTTGTTTTAATCATGGTCGTGGTTGATATAATCATGGTCGTGGTTGTTATAATCATGGTCTAGTAGTTTGTTATAATCATAGTCTTGGTTGTTATAATCATGGTCGGGTTGTTATAACTCATGGTCGTAGTTGTTATAATCATGGTCGTGGTTGTTATAATCATGGTCGTGGTTATATTCATGGACTTGGTTGTTATAATCATGGTCGTGGTTGTTTTAATCATGATCGTGGTTGTTATATTCATGGTCGTGGTTGTTATAATCATAATCGTGGTTGTTATAATCGTGGTCGTGGTTGTTATAATTATATTCATGGTTGTTATATTCATGGTCGTGGTTGTTATTATCGTGGTCGTGGTTGTTATATTCATAGTCGTGGTTGTTATAATCATGGTCGTGAGTGTTATAATCATGGTCGTGGTTATTATTATCATATTCGTGGTTGTTGTAATCATGGTCGTGGTTGCTATAATCATTGCTGTGGTTGTTATAATCATGGTCGTGAGTGTTATAATCATGGTCGTCGTTGTTATTATCATATTCCTGGTTGTTATAATCATGGTCGTGGGTGTTATAATCATGGTCGTGGTTGTTATTATCATATTCGTGGTTGTTATAACTGGTGGTCGGTTGTTATAATTATTGTCGTGGTTGCTATAACCATAGTCGTGGTTGTTATAATCATGGTCGGTTGTTATAATCATGGTCGGTTGTTATAATCATGGTCGTGGTTGTTATATTCATGGTCGTGGTTGTTATAATCATAGTCGGGTGCTATTATCATAGTCGTTGTTGTTATAATCATGGTTGTGAGTGTTATAATCATGGTCGATTGTCGTGGTTTTTATAATCATGGTCGTGACCGTTATATCCATGGTCGTGGTTGTTATTTTCATAGTCTTGGTTGTTATAATCATGGCCGTGGTTGTTATAATCATATTCGTGGTTGTTATAATCGTCAATGTCGTGGGTGTTAAGTAATCAGGTCGTGGTTGTTATAATCATGGTCGTGGTTGTGATAATCATTGGTTCGTTATAATTGGGCGGTCGGTTGTTATAACTGTCATAATGGTTGTTATATCTGGCGGTCGCTTTGGTTATATCTGGCGGTAATCCTTGGTTATAACCACATTCGTGTTACAATCATTGTCGTGGTTGTTATAATCATGTTCGTAGTTGTTCTAATTATTGTCGTGGTTGTTATAACTGTATAGTCGTAGTTGTTATATTCATGGTTGTGTCTGTTATATTCATAGTCGTGATTGTTATAACGCGGTCGCGTTATTATAATCATGGTCGTTTTTGTTATAATCATAGTCGTGGTTGTTATAATGATGGTCGTGCTTGTCATAATTATATTCGTGGTTGTTATAATCATTGTCGTGGCTTTTATAATCATGGTCGCGGCTGTTATATTCATGGTCGTGGGTTGTTATTTTCATAGTCGTAAGTTGTTATAATCATGGCCGTGGTTGTTATAATCATATTCGTGGTTGTTATAATCATTGTCGGGTGTTATAATCAGGTCGGCGGCAATCGCGGTCGGTTGTGATAATCATTGTCGCTGTTATAATCATGGTCGTGGTTGTTATAATCATAGTCGTGGTTGTTATATTCATGGTCGTGCTTGTTATATTCATGGTAATCCTTGTTATAACCACATTCGTGGTTGTTATAATCATGGTCGTGGTTGTTATAATTACGTTCGTGGTTGTTATAATTATTGTCGTGGTTGTTATAATCATAGTCGTGTTGTTATATTCATGGTTGTGTCTGTTATATTAATAGTCGATTGTTATAATCATGGTCGTTGTTATTATAAACGCTATCGGTTGTTTTAATCATGGTCGTGGTTGTTATAATCATGGTCGTGGTTGTTATAACTGGCGGTCGTGGTTGTTATAATCATAGTCTTGGTTGTTATAATCATGGTCGGTTGTTATAATCATGGTCGAAGCTGTTGGCAATCTCGCGCACACGAGTTGTTATAATCATGGTCGTGGTTGTTATAATCATGGTCGGTTATATTCATGGACTTGGTTGTTATAATCATGATCGTATTGTTATAATCATGGTCGTATATAATTATATTCGTTGTTGTTATAATCGTGGTCGGTTGTTATAATGATGGCCGGTTATATCATCATAGTCGTGTTTTTTAATCATGGTCGTGGTTGTTATAATCATATAGTTGTGGTTGTTAGCAATCATGTCGCTTTTGTTATAATCATAGTCGGGTTGTTATAATGATGGTCAAGGTTGGCACTATATTCGTGGGCTGTTGGTAATCATTGTCGTGGTTTTATAATCATGGCTCGGCTGTTGTATTCATGGTTTGCTTGTTATAATTCAGTCGTGGTTGTTATAATCATAATCGTGGGTTGTTATAATCATGGGCGTGGTTGCTATAATCATGGTCGTTGTTGTTATAATCATATTCGAGGTTGTTATAACTGGCGGGCGGGTTGTTATAATCATACGGGTTATTATAGTCATGGTCGGGAGTGTTATAATCATGGTCGTGGTTGGTATATTCATGGTCGTTGTTGTTATAATCATGGTCGGTTTGTTATAATCAATGTCGGTTGTTATCATCATGGTCACGTTGTTATAATCATGGTAGTCGGGTTGTTAAAAACTATATTCGAAGGTTATAATCAGGCGGGTTGCTATAATCATGGCCGTTGTTGTTATAATTATATTCCTATGGTTGTTATAATCATGGTCGTGGTTGGGGCAACGCGATCGTGGTTGTTATAATCATGGTCGTGTCATAATCACATCGTGGTTGTTATACCATTTTCGTTCTTGTTATAAACCCGTACGTGGCTGTTATACCTTATGGTCGTGGTTGTTATAATCAAAGTCGTGTTTATGATCATAGTTGTGGTTGTTATAATCATAGTCGTGGTTGTTATAATCATGGTCGTGTTGTTATAACCATGGTCGTGATTTCATTATCATAGTCGGTTGTTATAATCATATCGGGTTGTTACAATCATGGTCGTTTTTGTTATATTCATATCCTGGTTGTTATAATCATAGTCGTGTTGTTTTTTAATCATGGTCGTGGTTGTTATAGTCATGTTCGTGGTTGCTATAATTATAGTCGTAGTTGTTATAATTGGCGGTCGGTTGTTATAATCATATTCGTGGTTGTTACAATCATAGTCGTGGTTGTGATTCTTAAGTAAACATAGTCGTCGTTGTTATAAGTATGTCGTGGTTGTTATTATCATGGTCGTGTTTTTATAATCATGGTCGTGGTTATAATCAAGAAGGTGGTTGTTATAATCATAGTTGTGGTTGTTATATCTATTGTCTTGCCGCGGCAATCATAGTCGTGATTGTTATATTCATGGTCGTGCTTGTTATATTCATAGTCGGTTGTTATAATCATAGTCGTGGTTGTTATAATAATGGTAGTGGTTAATATAATCATAGTCGTGGGTTGTTATAATCATGGTCGTGCTTGGTTATGTAATCATGGTCGTGGTTGTTATATTCATGTTCGTGGGTTGTTATAATCATTATCGTGGTTGTTATTATTACAGTCGGGTTGTTAAAATCATAATCGAGGTTGTTATAACTGGCGGGCGTGGTTGTTATAACTGCTAGTCGTGGTTGTTATAATCATGGTAATGAGTGTTATAATCATGGTCGTGTTTGTTATATCTGGCGGTCGTCGTTGTTATAACTCGCGGTCAGGTTGTTATAACTGTGCCGGTTGTTATAATCATGGTCATTATTGTTATAACTGGCGGTTGTGGCTGGGTAAACTCATATTCGGAGGTTGTTATAATCATGAGCGTGGTTAAGTAATCATAGTCGTTGTTGATATAATTATAATCGTCGCTATAATCTGGCGGTCGGTTGTTGCTAATCAAAGTCGCGGGTTGTTATAATCATGGTCATTATTGTTATAATCATGGTCGGCTGCTATATCTGGCGATCGTGGCTTGTTGGTAATCTCGCGATCGTGGTTGTATATATTCATGGTCGTGGTTGTTATAATCATAATCGTGGTTGTTTCTAATGGTGGTCGGTTGTTATAATTTGGCGGTAGTGGCTGTTATAACTATAGTCGTGGGTTGTTAAAAATCATATTCGAGGTTGCTATAACTATGGTCGTGTTGTTGTAATCATATCGGGTTGTTAGTATTCATGGTCGTGGTTGTTATAATCATGGCCGCTGTTATAACTATAGCCGTAGTTGTTATAATCACGTCGTGGTTGTTATAATCATGGTCATTGGTTGTTATAATCATGGTCGCTGTTAAAATCATATTCGCGTAGTTATAATCATGGGCGTGGGTTGCTATAATCATGGTCGTTGTTGTTATAATTATATTCGTGTGGTTGTTATAATCATGGTCGGTTGTTATAATCATAGTTGTGGTTACAATCATAATCGTGGGTGTTATAATCGTGGTCGTGGTTGTTGCAATTATATTCATGGTTGTTATAATCATATCGGTTGTTATAATCATATCGGGTTGCTATAATCATAGCTGTGGTTTTTATAATCATGGTCGTGGAGTGTTATAAATCATGGTCGTGTTTGTTATTATCATATTCGTGGTTGTTATAAACCATGGTCGTGGTTGTTATAATGGCTGTCGTGGCTGTTATAACCACAGTCGTGGTTGTTATAATCATGGTCGTGGCTGTTATAATCCGCGGTCGCATATATAATCATAGCCGTGGTTTTCATAATCAATGTCGTGGTTGTTATAATCATAGTTGTGGTTATTATATTCGCGGTCGTGGTTGTTATAATCATAGTCGTGGTTGTTATAATCATGGTCGGTTTACAGTAATCATGGTCGGGTTGTTATAATTATTGTCGGGTTGTTATAATCTAGTCGTGTGATTGTTATGTAATCATGGTCGTATGTTATAATCATAAATGGCTGTTATAACTGGCGGTCGGTTGTTATAATGATGGTCGTGTTTGTTATAACTATTGTCGTGGTTGTTATAATAATGGTCGTTTTTTGTTATAGCTCATGGTCATGGTTGTTATAATCATATTCGTGGTTGTTATAATCATGGTCGTGGCTGTTATAATTATTGTCGTGGTTGTTATAATCATGGTCGGTTTTATCATCATAGTCGTAAGCTTTTTTTTTTAACCATGGTCGGCTATATAATCATTGTCGGTTGTTATAATCATGGTCGTTTTTGTTATAATCATAGCTTTGTTATAATGATGGTCGTATGTGGGTAATTATATTCGTGGTTGTTATAACGCTGTCAGGTTTTTATAATCATGGTCGTGGGCTGTTATATTCATGGTCGGTTGTTATAATCTTAGTCGTGGTTGTTATAATCATAATCGCGGTTGTTATAACTGGGCGGGCGTGGTTGCTAAAATCATGGTCGTGGTTGATATAACTGGCGGTCATGGCTGTTATAATCATGGTCAGCCGCGGTTATAATTATATTCGTGGTTCTTATAATCATTGTCGTGGTTTATAATCATAATCGTGGCCGTTATAATCAGCCGTCGCGGGTTTTTATAATCACGGTCTTGGCCATTATATTCATGGTCGTGGTTGTTGGCAACGCGGTCGTGGTTGTTATAATTATATTCGTGGTTGTTATAATCATGTTCGTGGCTGTTATAATAATTCGTCGGCCGGTTATCATCATAGTCGGGCTGTTGGTAATCGCGGTTTGGCCATAATCACGGTCGGTTGTTATACGGTCGGGTTGTTATACCGCGGTCGGTTGCCAAACCGTCGTCGGCGTTAATAATAGCCGTGGTGGTTATAATCAATGTCGTGGTTGTTATAATCACGGTCGTGGTTGTTATAATCATAGTCGTGCTTAAGGTAATCATAGTCGTGCTTATATAACTGGCAGTCGGGTTGTTATATTCCGGTCGTATATTAAAATCATATAGTCGCGGTTGTTATAATTATAATCGTGGTTGCTAAAAATCATATTCGAGGCTGGTTATAATCATGGGCGTGGTTATATAACTGGGCGGTCGGTTGTTATAATCATGGTCGTGATGTTATAATCATAGCCGTGTTTGTTATAACTGTACGTCGTGTTGTACAATCATGGTCATTGTTGTTATAATCATGGTCGTGGTTGTTAAAATCATATTCGAGGTTGTTATAATCATGGGCGTGGTTGCTGGCAATCATGGTCGTTGTTGTTATAATTATATCTTATGGTTGTTATAATCATGGTTGTGTTGTTATAATCTGGCGATCGTATGGCAATCATAGTCGCAAGTGTTATAATCATACCAAAAGCTGTTATACTCATGGTCGTGGGTTGTTATAATCAAAAGTCGTGGTTTATGATATAGCTGTGTTGTTATAATCATAGTCGTGGTTGTTATAATCATGGTCGTGGTTGTTATGATCATGGTCGATTTTATTATCATAGTTGTGGTTGTTATAATCATATTCGTGGTTGTTGTAATCGTGGTCGTGTTGTTATAACTATGGTCCCTTGGTTGTTGCGTAATCATAGTCGGGTTGTTTTTAATCATGGTCGTGGTTGTTATTGTCATGTTCGTGGTTGTTATAATTATAGTCGTGGTTGCCGGTAATCAGCGTCGTATGTTATAATCATATTCGTGGGGTTGTTGGCAATCATAGTCGCTTGTTATAATCGCCGTATAAGAAAATCATGGTCGGTTCTTAAGTAAACATAAATGCCGTTGTTATAAAGCGATATCGCGGGTTGTTATTATCATGGTCGTGGTTTTTATAATCATGGTCGTAAAGTTGTTATAATCATAGTTGTGGCTGTTATAATCATAGTTGTGGTTGTTATATTCATTGTCTTGTTGTTATAATCATAGTCGTGATTGTTATA